>NW_026986717.1:0-33351 GCF_031307605.1 Tribolium castaneum
AGAGGAAAAAGGAGGTGACATAAAAGTCACTGAAGTCTTTAGAGTCGTTTTTAAATGCTGCATCTTCGACTTCGTCTCAAACATTGAAAACTGTATTACATTTTTGTTCAGTAACTGTAACAGTTTTCACTTTGGTTTTTTACTTATAACTCGAAAACCGTTACTCCTATCAAATTTTATCTTTTTTTCAAAATTAAAGCGGATAAAATTTCCTACAAAATAGTTATTTGCAAATTTCCTGTAGGACGAACCATGGGCGAGTTATAGAGTTGGATATAAATAATTTTTAACAAAAATTTGCTTTAAAATAAAATGTTTGAAAAACTGAAATTAAACTAAATTAATTGGGTCTAGCATTTTAGTAGAGGAAAAAGGAGGAGACATAAAAGTCACTAAAGTTTTCAGAGTCGTCTTTAGTCGTCATATTAATAACAATAACATTAATAATAATAATACTTATAGTACTAAATTTGCTTATATGCATGCGCTTAATTAAGGTAACAGTTTTTTGGTTTCTTGCTTATATCTCGAAAATAGTTACTCCTATCAATTTTTATCTTTCTTTAAAAATTAAAGCTGATAAAATTTCATACAAAATAGTTATTTACATTTCTTTTGTAGGACCAACCATAAACGAGTTATAGAGTTGGATATAAATAATCTTTAACAAAAATTTGCTTTAAAATAAAATGTTTGAAAAACCGAAATTAAACTAAATTAATTGGGTCTAACACTTTAGTAGAGAAAAAAGGAGAAGACATAAAAATCACCAAAGTCTTCAAAGTTGTTTTTAGTCGTCATATTAATAACAATAACATTAATAATAATAATACTAATAGTACTAAATTTGCTTATATGCAAACGCTTAATTAAGGTAACAGTTGTTTGGTTTCTTGCTTATATCTCGAAAACAGTTACTCTTATCAATTTTTATCTCTTTACTAAAATTAAAGCTGACAAAATTTCCTACAAAATAGTTATTTGCATTTTCCATGTAGGACTAACCATAAGCGAGATATATGATTGAAAATAATTAATATTTAAAAAAAAAGTGCTTTAACAGAAAATGTCTTGTGATTTAAAATACACTTAATTTATTGGGTCCAACACTTTATTAGAGGAAAAAGGAGGTGACATAAAAGTCACTGAAGTCTTTAGAGTCGTTTTTAAATGCTGCATCTTCGACTTCGTCTCAAACATTGAAAACTGTATTACATTTTTGTTCAGTAACTGTAACAGTTTTCACTTTGGTTTTTTGCTTATATTTCGAAAACCGTTACTCCTATCAAATTTTATCTTTTTTTCAAAATTAAAGCGGATAAAATTTCCTACAAAATAGTTATTTGCAAATGTCCTGTAGGACAAACCATAGGCGAGTTATAGAGTTGGATATAAATAATCTTTAACAAAAATTTGCTTTAAAATAAAATGTTTGAAAAACCGAAATTAAACTAAATTAATTATGACTAACACTTTAGTTGAGAAAAAAGGAGAAGGCATAAAAATCACCAAAGTCTTCAAAGTTGTTTTTAGTCGTCATATTAATAACAATAACATTAATAAAAATAATACAAATAGTACTAAATTTGCTTATATACAAGCGCTTAATTAAGGTAACAGTTTTTGGTTTCTTGCTTATATCTCGAAAACAGTTACTCCTATCAATTTTTATCTTTCTTTAAAAATTAAAGCTGATAAAATTTCCTACAAAATAGTTATTCGCATTTCTTTTGTAGGACCAACCATAAGCGAGTTATAGAGTTGGATATAAATATTCTTTAACAAAAATTTGCTTTAAAATAAAATGTTTGAATAACTGAAATTAAACTAAATTAATTGGGTCTAACACTTTAGTAGAGGAAAAAGGAGAAGACATAAAAGTCACTAAAGGTTTCAGAGTCGTTTTTAGTCGTCATATTAATAACAATAACATTAATAATAATAATACTAATAGTACTAAATTTGCTTATATGCAAACGCTTAATTAAGGTAACAGTTGTTTGGTTTCTTGCTTATATCTCGAAAACAGTTACTCCTATCAATTTTTATCGCTTTATTAAAATTAAAGCTGACACAATTTCCTACAAAATAGTTATTTGCATTTTTCATGTAGGACTAACCATAAGCGAGATATATGATTGAAAATAATTAATATTTAAAAAAAAAGTGCTTTAACAGAAAATGTCTTGTGATTTAAAATACACTTAATTTATTGGGTCCAACACTTTATTAGAGGAAAAAGGAGGTGACATAAAAGTCACTGAAATCTTTAGAGTCGTTTTTAAATGCTGCATCTTCGACTTCGTCTCATACATTGAAAACTGTATTACATTTTTGTTCAGTAACTGTAACAGTTTTCACTTTGGTTTTTTGCTTATATTTCGAAAACCGTTACTCCTATCAAATTTTATCTTTTTTTCAAAATTAAAGCGGCTAAAATTTCCTACAAAATAGTTATTTGCAAATGTCTTGTAGGACGAACCATAGGCGAGTTATAGAGTTGGATATAAATAATCTTTAACAAAAATATGCTTTAAAATAAAATGTTTGTAAAACCGAAATTAAACTAAATTAATTGGGTCTAACACTTTAGTAGAGAAAAAAGGAGAAGACATAAAAATCACCAAAGTCTTCAAAGTTGTTTTTAGTCGTCATATTAATAACAATAACATTAATAATAATAATACTAATAGTACTAAATTTGCTTATATACAAGCGCTTAATTAAGGTAACAGTTTTTGGTTTCTTGCTTATATCTCGAAAACAGTTACTCCTATCAATTTTTATCTTTCTTTAAAAATTAAAGCTGATAAAATTTCCTACAAAATAGTTATTCGCATTTTTTTTGTAAGACCAACCATAAGCGAGCTATAGAGTTGGATATAAATATTCTTTAACAAAAATTTGCTTTAAAATAAAATGTTTGAATAACTGAAATTAAACTAAATTAATTGGGTCTAACACTTTAGTAGAGGAAAAAGGAGAAGACATAAAAGTCACTAAAGGTCTCAGAGTCGTCTTTAGTCGTCATTAAAAACAATAACATTAATAATAATAATAATACTAATAGTACTAAATTTGCCTATATGCAAACGCTTAATTAAGGTAACAGTTTTTTGGTTTCTTGCTTATATTTCGAAAACAGTTACTCCTATCAATTTTTATTTTTTTACTAAAATTAAAGCTGACAAAATTTCCTACAAAATAGTTATTTGCATTTTTCATGTAGGACTAACCATAAGCGAGATATATGATTGACAAAAATTAATATTTAAAAAAAAAGTGCTTTAACAGAAAATGTCTTGTGATTTAAAATACACTTAATTTATTGGGTCCAACACTTTATTAGAGGAAAAAGAAGGTGACATAAAAGTCACTGAAGTCTTTAGAGTCGTTTTTAAATGCTGCATCTTCGACTTCGTCTCAAACATTGAAAACTGTATTATATTTTTGTTCAGTAACTGTAACAGTTTTCACTTTGGTTTTTTGCTTATATCTCGAAAACCGTTACTCCTATCAAATTTTATCTTTTTTTCAAAATTAAAGCGGATAAAATTTCCTACAAAATAGTTATTTGCAAATTTCCTGTAGGACGAACCATAGGCGAGTTATGGAGTTGGATATAAATAATCTTTAACAAAAATTTGCTTTAAAATAAAATGTTTGAAAAACCGAAATTAAACTAAATTAATTGGGTCTAACACTTTAGTAGAGAAAAAAGGAGAAGACATAAAAATCACCAAAATCTTCAAAGTTGTTTTTAGTCGTCATATTAATAACAATAACATTAATAATAATAATACTAATAGTACTAAATTTGCTTGTATGCAAGCGCTTAATTAAGGTAAGAGTTTTATGGTTTCTTGCTTATATCTCGAAAAAAAGTTACTCCTATCAATTTTTATCTTTTTACTAATAATAAAGCTGATAAAATTTGCAACAAAATAGTTATTTGCATTTTTCTTGTAGGATCAACCATAAGCGAGTTATAGAGTTGGATATTAATAATATTCAACAAAAATTTGCTTTAAAATAAAATGTTTGAAAAACTGAAATTAAACTAAATTAATTGGGTCTAACACTTTAGTAGAGAAAAAAGGAGAAGACATAAAAATCACCAAAGTCTTTAAAGTTGTTTTTAGTCGTCATATTAATAACAATAACATTAATAATAATAATACTAATAGTACTAAATTTGCTTATATGCAAACGCTTAATTAAGGTAACAGTTGTTTGGTTTCTTGCTTATATCTCGAAAACAGTTACTCTTATCAATTTTTATCTCTTTGCTAAAATTAAAGCTGACAAAATTTCCTACAAAGTAGTTTTTTGCATTTTTTATGTAGGACTAACCATAAGCGAGATATATGATTGAAAATAATTAATATTTAAAAAAAAAGTGCTTTAACAGAAAATGTCTTGTGATTTAAAATACACTTAATTTATTGGGTCCAACACTTTATTAGAGGAAAAAGGAGGTGACATAAAAGTCACTGAAGTCTTTAGAGTCGTTTTTAAATGCTGCATCTTCGACTTCGTCTCAAACATTGAAAACTGTATTACATTTTTGTTCAGTAACTGTAACAGTTTTCACTTTGGTTTTTTGCTTATATTTCGAAAACCGTTACTCCTATCAAATTTTATCTTTTTTTCAAAATTAAAGCGGATAAAATTTCCTACAAAATAGTTATTTGCAAATGTCCTGTAGGACGAACCATAGGCGAGTTATAGAGTTGGATATAAATAATCTTTAACAAAAATTTGCTTTAAAATAAAATGTTTGAAAAACCGAAATTAAACTAAATTAATTGGGTCTAACACTTTAGTAGAGAAAAAAGGAGAAGACATAAAAATCACCAAAGTCTTCAAAGTTGTTTTTAGTCGTCATATTAATAACAATAACATTAATAATAATAATACTAATAGTACTAAATTTGCTTATATGCAAGCGCTTAATTAAGGTAAGAGTTTTTTGGTTTCTTGCTTATATCTCGAAAACAGTTACTCCTATCAATTTTTATCTTTTTACTAATAATAAAGCTGATAAAATTTGCAACAAAATAGTTATTTGCATTTTTCTTGTAGGATCAACCATAAGCGAGTTATAGAGTTGGATATTAATAATATTCAACAAAAATTTGCTTTAAAATAAAATGTTTGAAAAACTGAAATTAAACTAAATTAATTGGGTCTAGCATTTTAGTAGAGGAAAAAGGAGGAGACATAAAAGTCACTAAAGTTTTCAGAGTCGTCTTTAGTCGTCATATTAATAACAATAACATTAATAATAATAATACTTATGGTACTAAATTTGCTTATATGCATGCGCTTAATTAAGGTAACAGTTTTTTGGTTTCTTGCTTATATCTCGAAAACAGTTACTCCTATCAATTTTTATCTTTCTTTAAAAATTAAAGCTGATAAAATTTCATACAAAATAGTTATTTGCATTTCTTTTGTAGGACCAACCATAAGCGAGTTATAGAGTTGGATATAAATAATCTTTAACAAAAATTTGCTTTAAAATAAAATGTTTGAAAAACCGAAATTAAACTAAATTAATTGGGTCTAACACTTTAGTAGAGAAAAAAGGAGAAGACATAAAAATCACCAAAGTCATTAAAGTTGTTTTTAGTCGTCATATTAATATCAATAACATTAATAATAATAATACTAATAGTTCTAAATTTGCTTATATGCAAACGCTTAATTAAGGTAACAGTTGTTTGGTTTCTTGCTTATATCTCGAAAACAGTTACTCTTATCAATTTTTATCTCTTTACTAAAATTAAAGCTGACAAAATTTCCTACAAAATAGTTATTTGCATTTTTCATGTAGGACTAACCATAAGCGAGATATATGATTGAAAATAATTAATATTTAAAAAAAAAGTGCTTTAACAGAAAATGTCTTGTGATTTAAAATACACTTAATTTATTGGGTCCAACACTTTATTAGAGGAAAAAGGAGGTGACATAAAAGTCACTGAAGTCTTTAGAGTCGTTTTTAAATGCTGCATCTTCGACTTCGTCTCAAACATTGAAAACTGTATTACATTTTTGTTCAGTAACTGTAACAGTTTTCACTTTGGTTTTTTGCTTATATTTCGAAAACCGTTACTCCTATCAAATTTTATCTTTTTTTCAAAATTAAAGCGGATAAAATTTCCTACAAAATAGTTATTTGCAAATGTCCTGTAGGACGAACCATAGGCGAGTTATAGAGTTGGATATAAATAATCTTTAACAAAAATTTGCTTTAAAATAAAATGTTTGAAAAACCGAAATTAAACTAAATTAATTGGGTCTAACACTTTAGTAGAGAAAAAAGGAGAAGACATAAAAATCACCAAAGTCTTCAAAGTTGTTTTTAGTCGTCATATTAATAACAATAACATTAATAATAATAATACTAATAGTACTAAATTTGCTTATATGCAAGCGCTTAATTAAGGTAAGAGTTTTTTGGTTTCTTGCTTATATCTCGAAAACAGTTACTCCTATCAATTTTTATCTTTTTACTAATAATAAAGCTGATAAAATTTGCAACAAAATAGTTATTTGCATTTTTCTTGTAGGATCAACCATAAGCGAGTTATAGAGTTGGATATTAATAATATTCAACAAAAATTTGCTTTAAAATAAAATGTTTGAAAAACTGAAATTAAACTAAATTAATTGGGTCTAGCATTTTAGTAGAGGAAAAAGGAGGAGACATAAAAGTCACTAAAGTTTTCAGAGTCGTCTTTAGTCGTCATATTAATAACAATAACATTAATAATAATAATACTTATGGTACTAAATTTGCTTATATGCATGCGCTTAATTAAGGTAACAGTTTTTTGGTTTCTTGCTTATATCTCGAAAACAGTTACTCCTATCAATTTTTATCTTTCTTTAAAAATTAAAGCTGATAAAATTTCATACAAAATAGTTATTTGCATTTCTTTTGTAGGACCAACCATAAGCGAGTTATAGAGTTTGATATAAATAATCTTTAACAAAAATTTGCTTTAAAATAAAATGTTTGAAAAACCGAAATTAAACTAAATTAATTGGGTCTAACACTTTAGTAGAGAAAAAAGGAGAAGACATAAAAATCACCAAAGTCATTAAAGTTGTTTTTAGTCGTCATATTAATATCAATAACATTAATAATAATAATACTAATAGTTCTAAATTTGCTTATATGCAAACGCTTAATTAAGGTAACAGTTGTTTGGTTTCTTGCTTATATCTCGAAAACAGTTACTCTTATCAATTTTTATCTCTTTACTAAAATTAAAGCTGACAAAATTTCCTACAAAATAGTTATTTGCATTTTTCATGTAGGACTAACCATAAGCGAGATATATGATTGAAAATAATTAATATTTAAAAAAAAAGTGCTTTAACAGAAAATGTCTTGTGATTTAAAATACACTTAATTTATTGGGTCCAACACTTTATTAGAGGAAAAAGGAGGTGACATAAAAGTCACTGAAGTCTTTAGAGTCGTTTTTAAATGCTGCATCTTCGACTTCGTCTCAAACATTGAAAACTGTATTACATTTTTGTTCAGTAACTGTAACAGTTTTCACTTTGGTTTTTTGCTTATATTTCAAAAACCGTTACTCCTATCAAATTTTATCTTTTTTTCAAAATTAAAGCGGCTAAAATTTCCTACAAAATAGTTATTTGCAAATGTCCTGTAGGACGAACCATAGGCGAGTTATAGAGTTGGATATAAATAATCTTTAACAAAAATATGCTTTAAAATAAAATGTTTGTAAAACCGAAATTAAACTAAATTAATTGGGTCTAACACTTTAGTAGAGAAAAAAGGAGAAGACATAAAAATCACCAAAGTCTTCAAAGTTGTTTTTAGTCGTCATATTAATAACAATAACATTAATAATAATAATAATACTAATAGTACTAAATTTGCTTATATGCAAACGCTTAATTAAGGTAACAGTTTTTTGGTTTCTTGCTTATATCTCGAAAACAGTTACTCCTATCAATTTTTATCTCTTTACTAAAATTAAAGCTGACAAAATTTCCTACAAAATAGTTATTTGCATTTTTTATGTAGGACTAACCATAAGCGAGATATATGATTGACAATAATTAATATTTAAAAAAAAGTGCTTTAACAGAAAATGTCTTGTGATTTAAAATACACTTAATTTATTGGGTGTAACACTTTATTAGAGGAAAAAGGAGGTGACATAAAAGTCACTGAAATCTTTAGAGTCGTTTTTAAATGCTGCATCTTCGACTTCGTCTCATACATTGAAAACTGTATTACATTTTTGTTCAGTAACTGTAACAGTTTTCACTTTGGTTTTTTGCTTATATCTCGAAAACCGTTACTCCTATCAAATTTTATCTTTTTTGCAAAATTAAAGCGGATAAAATTTCCTACAAAATAGTTATTTGCAAATTTACTGTAGGACGAACCATAGGCGAGTTATAGAGTTGGATATAAATAATTTTTAACAAAAATTTGCTTTAAAATAAAATGTTTGAAAAACTGAAATTAAACTAAATTAATTGGGTCTAGCATTTTAGTAGAGGAAAAAGGAGGAGACATAAAAGTCACTAAAGTTTTCAGAGTCGTCTTTAGTCGTCTTATTAATAACAATAACATTAATAATAATAATGCTTATAGTACTAAATTTGCTTATATGCATGCGCTTAATTAAGGTAACAGTTTTTTGGTTTCTTGCTTATATCTGGAAAACAGTTACCCCTATCAATTTTTATCTCTTTACTAAAATTAAAGCTGACAAAATTTCCTACACAATAGTTATTTGCATTTTTCATGTAGGACTAACCATAAGCGAAATATATGATTGACAATAATTAATATTTAAAAAAAAAGTGCTTTAACAGAAAATGTCTTGTGATTTAAAATACACTTAATTTATTGGGTCTAACACTTTATTAGAGGAAAAAGGAGGTGACATAAAAGTCACTGAAGTCTTTAGAGTCGTTTTTAAATGCTGCATCTTCGACTTCGTCTCAAACATTGAAAACTGTATTACATTTTTGTTCAGTAACTGTAACAGTTTTCACTTTGGTTTTTTGCTTATATCTCGAAAACCGTTACTCCTATCAAATTTTATCTTTTTTTCAAAATTAAAGCGGATAAAATTTCCTACAAAATAGTTATGTGCAAATTTCCTGTAGGACGAACCATAGGCGAGTTATAGAGTTGGATATAAATAATTTTTAACAAAAATTTGCTTTAAAATAAAATGTTTGAAAAACTGAAATTAAACTAAATTAATTGGGTCTAGCATTTTAGTAGAGGAAAAAAGAGGAGACATAAAAATCACTAAAGTTTTCAGAGTCGTCTTTAGTCGTCATATTAATAACAATAACATTAATAATAATAATACTTATAGTACTAAATTTGCTTATATGCATGCGCTTAATTAAGGTAACAGTTTTTTGGTTTCTTGCTTATATCTCGAAAACAGTTACTCCTATCAATTTTTATCTTTCTTTAAAAATTAAAGCTGATAAAATTTCATACAAAATAGTTATTTGCATTTCTTTTGTAGGACCAACCATAAGCGAGTTATAGAGTTGGATATAAATAATCTTTAACAAAAATATGCTTTAAAATAAAATGTTTGTAAAACCGAAATTAAACTAAATTAATTGGGTCTAACACTTTAGTAGAGAAAAAAGGAGAAGACATAAAAATCACCAAAGTCTTCAAAGTTGTTTTTAGTCGTCATATTAATAACAATAACATTAATAATAATAATACTAATAGTAATAAATTTGCTTATATACAAGCGCTTAATTAAGGTAACAGTTTTTGGTTTCTTGCTTATATCTCGAAAACAGTTACTCCTATCAATTTTTATCTTTCTTTAAAAATTAAAGCTGATAAAATTTCCTACAAAATAGTTATTCGCATTTTTTTTGTAAGACCAACCATAAGCGAGTTATAGAGTTGGATATAAATATTCTTTAACAAAAATTTGCTTTAAAATAAAATGTTTGAATAACTGAAATTAAACTAAATTAATTGGGTCTAACACTTTAGTAGAGGAAAAAGGAGAAGACATAAAAGTCACTAAAGGTCTCAGAGTCGTCTTTAGTCGTCATATTAAAAACAATAACATTAATAATAATAATAATACTAATAGTACTAAATTTGCTTATATGCAAACGCTTAATTAAGGTAACAGTTTTTTGGTTTCTTGCTTATATCTCGAAAACAGTTACTCCTATCAATTTTTATCTCTTTACTAAAATTAAAGCTGACAAAATTTCCTACAAAATAGTTATTTGCATTTTTTATGTAGGACTAACCATAAGCGAGATATATGATTGACAATAATTAATATTTAAAAAAAAAGTGCTTTAACAGAAAATGTCTTGTGATTTAAAATACACTTAATTTATTGGGTCTAACACTTTATTAGAGGAAAAAGGAGGTGACATAAAAGTCACTGAAATCTTTAGAGTCGTTTTTAAATGCTGCATCTTCGACTTCGTCTCAAACATTGAAAACTGTATTACATTTTTGTTCAGTAACTGTAACAGTTTTCACTTTGGTTTTTTGCCTATATCTCGAAAACCGTTACTCCTATCAAATTTTATCTTTTTTTCAAAATTAAAGCGGATAAAATTTCCTACAAAATAGTTATTTGCAAATTTCCTGTAGGACGAACCATAGGCGAGTTATAGAGTTGGATATAAATAATTTTTAACAAAAATTTGCTTTAAAATAAAATGTTTGAAAAACTGAAATTAAACTAAATTAATTGGGTCTAGCATTTTAGTAGAGGAAAAAAGAGGAGACATAAAAATCACTAAAGTTTTCAGAGTCGTCTTTAGTCGTCATATTAATAACAATAACATTAATAATAATAATACTTATAGTACTAAATTTGCTTATATGCATGCGCTTAATTAAGGTAACAGTTTTTTGGTTTCTTGCTTATATCTCGAAAACAGTTACTCCTATCAATTTTTATCTTTCTTTAAAAATTAAAGCTGATAAAATTTCATACAAAATAGTTATTTGCATTTCTTTTGTAGGACCAACCATAAGCGAGTTATAGAGTTGGATATAAATAATCTTTAACAAAAATTTGCTTTAAAATAAAATGTTTGAAAAACCGAAATTAAACTAAATTAATTGGGTCTAACACTTTAGTAGAGAAAAAAGGAGAAGACGTAAAAATCACCAAAGTCTTCAAAGTTGTTTTTAGTCGTCATATTAATAACAATAACATTAATAATAATAATACTAATAGTACTAAATTTGCTTATATGCAAACGCTTAATTAAGGTAACAGTTGTTTGGTTTCTTGCTTATATCTCGAAAACAGTTACTCTTATCAATTTTTATCTCTTTACTAAAATTAAAGCTGACAAAATTTCCTACAAAATAGTTATTTGCATTTTTCATGTAGGACTAACCATAAGCGAGATATATGATTGAAAATAATTAATATTTAAAAAAAAAAGTGCTTTAACAGAAAATGTCTTGTGATTTAAAATACACTTAATTTATTGGGTCCAACACTTTATTAGAGGAAAAAGGAGGTGACATAAAAGTCACTGAAGTCTTTAGAGTCGTTTTTAAATGCTGCATCTTCGACTTCGTCTCAAACATTGAAAACTGTATTACATTTTTGTTCAGTAACTGTAACAGTTTTCACTTTGGTTTTTTGCTTATATTTCGAAAACCGTTACTCCTATCAAATTTTATCTTTTTTTCAAAATTAAAGCGGATAAAATTTCCTACAAAATAGTTATTTGCAAATGTCCTGTAGGACGAACCATAGGCGAGTTATAGAGTTGGATATAGATAATCTTTAACAAAAATTTGCTTTAAAATAAAATGTTTGAAAAACCGAAATTAAACTAAATTAATTATGACTAACACTTTAGTAGAGAAAAAAGGAGAAGACATAAAAATCACCAAAGTCTTCAAAGTTGTTTTTAGTCGTCATATTAATAACAATAACATTAGTAAAAATAATACTAATAGTACTAAATTTGCTTATATACAAGCGCTTAATTAAGGTAACAGTTTTTGGTTTCTTGCTTATATCTCGAAAACAGTTACTCCTATCAATTTTTATCTTTCGTTAAAAATTAAAGCTGATAAAATTTCCTACAAAATAGTTATTCGCATTTCTTTTGTAGGACCAACCATAAGCGAGTTATAGAGTTGGATATAAATATTCTTTAACAAAAATTTGCTTTAAAATAAAATGTTTGAATAACTGAAATTAAACTAAATTAATTGGGTCTAACACTTTAGTAGAGGAAAAAGGAGAAGACATAAAAGTCACTAAAGGTTTCAGAGTCGTCTTTAGTCGTCATATTAATAACAATAACATTAATAATAATAATACTAATAGTACTAAATTTGCTTATATGCAAACGCTTTATTAAGGTAACAGTTGTTTGGTTTCTTGCTTATATCTCGAAAACAGTTACTCCTATCAATTTTTATTTCTTTATTAAAATTAAAGCTGACAAAACTTCCTACAAAATAGTTATTTGCATTTTTCATGTAGGACTAACCATAAGCGAGATATATGATTGAAAATAATTAATATTAAAAAAAAAAGTGCTTTAACAGAAAATGTCTTGTGATTTAAAATACACTTAATTTATTGGGTCCAACACTTTATTAGAGGAAAAAGGAGGTGACATAAAAGTCACTGAAGCCTTTAGAGTCGTTTTTAAATACTGCATCTTCGACTTCGTCTCATACATTGAAAACTGTATTACATTTTTGTTCAGTAACTGTAACAGTTTTCACTTTGGTTTTTTGCTTATATTTCGAAAACCGTTACTCCTATCAAATTTTATCTTTTTTTCAAAATTAAAGCGGCTAAAATTTCCTACAAAATAGTTATTTGCAAATGTCCTGTAGGACGAACCATAGGCGAGTTATAGAGTTGGATATAAATAATCTTTAACAAAAATATGCTTTAAAATAAAATGTTTGTAAAACCGAAATTAAACTAAATTAATTGGGTCTAACACTTTAGTAGAGAAAAAAGGAGAAGACATAAAAATCACCAAAGTCTTCAAAGTTGTTTTTAGTCGTCATATTAATAACAATAACATTAATAATAATAATACTAATAGTACTAAATTTGCTTATATACAAGCGCTTAATTAAGGTAACAGTTTTTGGTTTCTTGCTTATATCTCGAAAACAGTTACTCCTATCAATTTTTATCTTTCTTTAAAAATTAAAGCTGATAAAATTTCCTACAAAATAGTTATTCGCATTTTTTTTGTAAGACCAACCATAAGCGAGTTATAGAGTTGGATATAAATATTCTTTAACAAAAATTTGCTTTAAAATAAAATGTTTGAATAACTGAAATTAAACTAAATTAATTGGGTCTAACACTTTAGTAGAGGAAAAAGGAGAAGACATAAAAGTCACTAAAGGTCTCAGAGTCGTCTTTAGTCGTCATATTAAAAACAATAACATTAATAATAATAATAATACTAATAGTACTAAATTTGCTTATATGCAAACGCTTAATTAAGGTAACAGTTTTTTGGTTTCTTGCTTATATCTCGAAAACAGTTACTCCTATCAATTTTTATCTCTTTACTAAAATTAAAGCTGACAAAATTTCCTACAAAATAGTTATTTGCATTTTTTATGTAGGACTAACCATAAGCGAGATATATGATTGACAATAATTAATATTTAAAAAAAAAGTGCTTTAACAGAAAATGTCTTGTGATTTAAAATACACTTAATTTATTGGGTCTAACACTTTATTAGAGGAAAAAGGAGGTGACATAAAAGTCACTGAAATCTTTAGAGTCGTTTTTAAATGCTGCATCTTCGACTTCGTCTCAAACATTGAAAACTGTATTACATTTTTGTTCAGTAACTGTAACAGTTTTCACTTTGGTTTTTTGCCTATATCTCGAAAACCGTTACTCCTATCAAATTTTATCTTTTTTTCAAAATTAAAGCGGATAAAATTTCCTACAAAATAGTTATTTGCAAATTTACTGTAGGACGAACCATAGGCGAGTTATAGAGTTGGATATAAATAATTTTTAACAAAAATTTGCTCTAAAATAAAATGTTTGAAAAACTGAAATTAAACTAAATTAATTGGGTCTAGCATTTTAGTAGAGGAAAAAGGAGGAGACATAAAAGTCACTAAAGTTTTCAGAGTCGTCTTTAGTCGTCATATTAATAACAATAACATTAATAATAATAATACTTATAGTACTAAATTTGCTTATATGCATGCGCTTAATTAAGGTAACAGTTTTTTGGTTTCTTGCTTATATCTCGAAAACAGTTACTCCTTTCAATTTTTATCTTTTTTTAAAAATTAAAGCTGATAAAATTTCATACAAAATAGTTATTTGCATTTCTTTTGTAGGACCAACCATAAGCGAGTTATAGAGTTGGATATAAATAATCTTTAACAAAAATTTGCTTTAAAATAATATGTTTGAAAAACCGAAATTAAACTAAATTAATTGGGTCTAACACTTTAGTAGAGAAAAAAGGAGAAGACATAAAAATCACCAAAGTCTTCAAAGTTGTTTTTAGTCGTCATATTAATAACAATAACATTAATAATAATAATACTAATAGTACGAAATTTGCTTATATACAAGCGCTTAATTAAGGTAACAGTTTTTGGTTTCTTGCTTATATCTCGAAAACAGTTACTCCTATCAATTTTTATCTTTCTTTAAAAATTAAAGCTGATAAAATTTCCTACAAAATAGTTATTCGCATTCCTTTTGTAAGACCAACCATAAGCGAGTTATAGAGTTGGATATAAATAATATTTAACAAAAATTTGCTTTAAAATAAAATGTTTGAATAACTGAAATTAAACTAAATTAATTGGGTCTAACACTTTAGTAGAGGAAAAAGGAGAAGACATAAAAGTCACTAAAGGTTTCAGAGTCGTCTTTAGTCGTCATATTAATAACAATAACATTAATAATAAT
Source organism: Tribolium castaneum (assembly GCF_031307605.1). Lineage (NCBI taxonomy): Eukaryota > Metazoa > Arthropoda > Insecta > Coleoptera > Tenebrionidae > Tribolium > Tribolium castaneum. Next base: position 14,980 of record NW_026986717.1, read on the forward strand.
AATACTAATAGTACTAAATTTGCTTATATGCAAACGCTTAATTAAGGTAACAGTTGTTTGGTTTCTTGCTTATATCTCGAAAACAGTTACTCCTATCAATTTTTATTTCTTTACTAAAATTAAAGCTGACAAAATTTCCTACAAAATAGTTATTTGCATTTTTCATGTAGGACTAACCATAAGCGAGATATATGATTGAAAATAATTAATATTTAAAAAAAAAGTGCTTTAACAGAAAATGTCTTGTGATTTAAAATACACTTAATTTATTGGGTCCAACACTTTATTAGAGGAAAAAGGAGGTGACATAAAAGTCACTGAAGTCTTTAGAGTCGTTTTTAAATGCTGCATCTTCGACTTCGTCTTAAACATTGAAAACTGTATTACATTTTTGTTCAGTAACTGTAACAGTTTTCACTTTGGTTTTTTGCTTATATCTCGAAAACCGTTACTCCTATCAAATTTTATCTTTTTTTCAAAATTAAAGCGGATAAAATTTCCTACAAAATAGTTATTTGCAAATTTCCTGTAGGACGAACCATAGGCGAGATATAGAGTTGGATATAAATAATCTTTAACAACAATTTGCTTTAAAATAAAATGTTTGAAAAACCGAAATTAAACTAAATTAATTGGGTCTAACACTTTAGTAGAGAAAAAAGGAGAAGACATAAAAATTACCAAAGTCTTCAAAGTTGTTTTTAGTCGTCATATTAATAACAATAACATTAATAATAATAATACTAATAGTACTAAATTTGCTTATATGCTTAATTAAGGTAAGAGTTTTTTGGTTTCTTGCTTATATCTCGAAAACAGTTACTCCTATCAATTTTTATCTTTTTACTAATAATAAAGCTGATAAAATTTGCAACAAAATAGTTATTTGCATTTTTCTTGTAGGATCAACCATAAGCGAGTTATAGAGTTGGATATTAATAATATTCAACAAAAATTTGCTTTAAAATAAAATGTTTGAAAAACTGAAATTAAACTAAATTAATTGGGTCTAGCATTTTAGTAGAGGAAAAAGGAGGAGACATAAAAGTCACTAAAGTTTTCAGAGACGTCTTTAGTCGTCATATGAATAACAATAACATTAATAATAATAATACTAATTGTACTAAATTTGCTTATATGCAAACGCTTAATTAAGGTAACAGTTGTTTGGTTTCTTGCTTATATCTCGAAAACAGTTACTCCTATCAATTTTTATCTCTTTACTAAAATTAAAGCTGACAAAATTTCCTACAAAATAGTTTTTTGCATTTTTTATGTAGGACTAACCATAAGCGAGATATATGATTGAAAATAATTAATATTTAAAAAAAAAGTGCTTTAACAGAAAATGTCTTGTGATTTAAAATACACTTAATTTATTGGGTCCAACACTTTATTAGAGGAAAAAGGAGGTGACATAAAAGTCACTGAAGTTTTTAGAGTCGTTTTTACTTGCTGCATCTTCGACTTCGTCTCAAACATTGAAAACTGTATTACATTTTTGTTCAGTAACTGTAACAGTTTTCACTTTGGTTTTTTGCTTATATTTCGAAAACCGTTACTCCTATCAAATTTTATGATTTTTTCAAAATTAAAGCGGATAAAATTTCCTACAAAATAGTTATTTGCAAATGTCCTGTAGGACGAACCATAGGCGAGTTATAGAGTTGGATATAAATAATCTTTAACAAAAATTTGCTTTAAAATAAAATGTTTGAAAAACCGAAATTAAACTAAATTAATTGGGTCTAACACTTTAGTAGAGAAAAAAGGAGAGGACATAAAAATCACCAAAGTCTTCAAAGTTGTTTTTAGTCGTCATATTAATAACAATAACATTAATAATAATAATACTAATAGTACTAAATTTGCTTATATACAAGCGCTTAATTAAGGTAACAGTTTTGGTTTCTTGCTTATATCTCGAAAACAGTTACTCCTATCAGTTTTTATCTTTCCTTAAAAATTAAAGCTGATAAAATTTCCTACAAAATAGTTATTCGCATTTTTTTTGTAGGACCAACCATAAGCGAGTTATAGAGTTGGATATAAATATTCTTTAACAAAAATTTGCTTTAAAATAAAATGTTTGAATAACCGAAATTAAACTAAATTAATTGGGTCTAACACTTTAGTAGAGAAAAAAGGAGAAGACATAAAAATCACCAAAGTCTTCAAAGTTGTTTTTAGTCGTCATATTAATAACAATAACATTAATAATAATAATACTAATAGTACTAAATTTGCTTATATACAAGCGCTTAATTAAGGTAACAGTTTTTGGATTCTTGCTTATATCTCGAAAACAGTTACTCCTATCAATTTTTATCTTTTTTTAAAAATTAAAGCTGATAAAATTTCCTACAAAATAGTTATTCGCATTTTTTTTGTAAGACCAACCATAAGCGAGTTATAGAGTTGGATATAAATATTCTTTAACAAAAATTTGCTTTAAAATAAAATGTTTGAATAACTGAAATTAAACTAAATTAATTGGGTCTAACACTTTAGTAGAGGAAAAAGGAGAAGACATAAAAGTCACTAAAGGTCTCAGAGTCGTCTTTAGTCGTCATATTAATAACAATAGCATTAATAATAATAATAATACTAATGGTACTAAATTTGCTTATATGCAAACGCTTAATTAAGGTAACAGTTGTTTGGTTTCTTGCTTATATCTCGAAAACAGTTACTCCTATCAATTTTTATCTCTTTACTAAAATTAAAGCTGACAAAATTTCCTACAAAATAGTTATTTGCATTTTTTATGTATAACTAACCATAAGCGAGATATATGATTGAAAATAATTAATATTTAAAAAAAAAGTGCTTTAACAGAAAATGTCTTGTGATTTAAAATACACTTAATTTATTGGGTCCAACACTTTATTAGAGGAAAAAGGAGGTGACATAAAAGTCACTGAAGTCTTTAGAGTCGTTTTTAAATGCTGCATCTTCGACTTCGTCTCAAACATTGAAAACTGTATTACATTTTTGTTCAGTAACTGTAACAGTTTTCACTTTGGTTTTTTGCTTATATTTCGAAAACCGTTACTCCTGTCAAATTTTATCTTTTTTTCAAAATTAAAGCGGATGAAATTTCCTACAAAATAGTTATTTGCAAATGTCCTGTAGGACGAACCATAGGCGAGTTATAGAGTTGGATATAAATAATCTTTAACAAAAATTTGCTTTAAAATAAAATGTTTGAAAAACCGAAATTAAACTAAATTAATTGGGTCTAACACTTTAGTAGAGAAAAAAGGAGAAGACATAAAAATCACCAAAGTCTTCAAAGTTGTTTTTAGTCGTCATATTAATAACAATAACATTAATAATAATAATACTAATAGTACTAAATTTGCTTATTTGCAAACGCATAATTAAGGTAACAGTTGTTTGGTTTCTTGCTTATATCTCGAAAACAGTTACTCTTATCAATTTTTATCTCTTTACTAAAATTAAAGCTGACAAAATTTCCTACAAAATAGTTATTTGCATTTTTCATGTAGGACTAACCATAAGCGAGATATATGATTGAAAATAATTAATATTTAAAAAAAAAGTGCTTTAACAGAAAATGCCTTGTGATTTAAAATACACTTAATTTATTGGGTCTAACACTTTATTAGAGGAAAAAGGAGGTGACATAAAAGTCACTGAAGTCTTTAGAGTCGTTTTTAAATGCTGCATCTTCGACTTCGTCTCAAACATTGAAAACTGTATTACATTTTTGTTCAGTAACTGTAACAGTTTTCACTTTGGTTTTTTGCTTATATCTCAAAAACCGTTACTCCTATCAAATTTTATCTTTTTTTTGAAAATTAAAGCGGATAAAATTTCCTACAAAATAGTTTTTTGCAAATTGCCTGTAGGACGAACCATAGGCGAGTTATAGAGTTGGATATAAATAATTTTTAACAAAAATTTGCTTTAAAATAAAATGTTTGAAAAACTGAAATTAAACTAAATTAATTGGGTCTAGCATTTTAGTAGAGGAAAAAGGAGGAGACATAAAAGTCACTAAAGTTTTCAGAGTCGTCTTTAGTCGTCACATTAATAACAATAACATTAATAATAATAATACTTATAGTACTAAATTTGCTTATATGCATGCGCTTAATTAAGGTAACAGTTTTTTGGTTTCTTGCTTATATCTCGAAAACAGTTACTCCTATCAATTTTTATCTTTCTTTAAAAATTAAAGCTGATAAAATTTTATACAAAATAGTTATTTGCATTTCTTTTGTAGGACCAACCATAAGCGAGTTATAGAGTTGGATATAAATAATCTTTAACAAAAATTTGCTTTAAAATAAAATGTTTGAAAAACCGAAATTAAACTAAATTAATTGGGTCTAACACTTTAGTAGAGAAAAAAGGAGAAGACATAAAAATCACCAAAGTCTTCAAAGTTGTTTTTAGTCGTCATATTAATAACAATAACATTAATAATAATAATACTAATAGTACTAAATTTGCTTATATGCAAACGCATAATTAAGGTAACAGTTGTTTGGTTTCTTGTTTATATCTCGAAAACAGTTACTCTTATCAATTTTTATCTCTTTACTAAAATTAAAGCTGACAAAATTTCCTACAAAATAGTTATTTGCATTTTTCATGTAGGACTAACCATAAGCGAGATATATAATTGAAAATAATTAATATTTAAAAAAAAAGTGCTTTAACAGAAAATGTCTTGTGTTTTAAAATACACTTAATTTATTGGGTCCAACACTTTATTAGAGGAAAAAGGATGTGACATAAAAGTCACTGAAGTCTTTAGAGTCGTTTTTAAATGCTGCATCTTCGACTTCGTCTCAAACATTGAAAACTGTATTACATTTTTGTTCAGTAACTGTAACAGTTTTCACTTTGGTTTTTTGCTTATATTTCGAAAACCGTTACTCCTATCAAATTTTATCTTTTTTTTAATAATAATAATAATAATAATAATAAGTTTATTTTCCAACAGGTACATAACCCAATTACAGGAAAAAAAAAATTAAAATACAATTAAAACTAAAATACAATAAACACTAGTTACAAATGCAAAAACAACCTAACATACACATTTTATACGTAATCTTTATATGCCAAGCAGACAGTATTAATAATAACAGCTAAATTATCACTATGTATATCACAACGACTACAAATTTTATTAAAGTAAGAAGACATAACAGTAATAGGAGCTTTCAGAGCTAAATTAACGCGACTTATACCTATATAAAAAGTGGGAGTTGAGCGCGAATTAAGCCGTGGAACAGTGAAAGAAAGTTGATTTAGTAATTCACTACAATCAATCTTATTATGGAGTAGATTATATAAAAATTTTATGGCAATACAAATGCGACGAAGCTGTAGGGACTGAAGTTGAAACCTATCTAATAGTATTTGCTCGTCAACACCTTGTATTGGATAAACACCATCAGAGAGAAACGCCAGATATTTTAAGAAACGTCTTTGCACGTTTTCCAGTTGTACAACGTAAGTGTTATAAATGGGGTTCCATATTAATGCCCCGTATTCCAATCGGGATCTAACAAATGCGAAGTAAAGAATACGAAGAATTTTAATGTTGGTGAATTCCCGACCATTTCTGTATATAAACCCATAACTCTTAAGAGCTTTGTCGACAATTTCCCTTACATGGAAATTAAATGAAAGTTCGGCGTCGAAAGTAATACCCAGGTCCTTTACAGTGATAACGCGATTCAGTACAGAGTTTGAAATTTCGTATGGATAGTTGATGATATTTTGTTTCTTCGTAAAAGATACCACACAACATTTGGCTAAATTCAGTTGTAGACGGTTCTTGTCGCACCAGATGTTTAAGGTTTTCAGACATTCTTGCAATATTTCTGAATCTTGGAATGAGTTAATTTCCATGTATAGTTTCAAATCATCCGCAAACAATAGTATGGAACACTGATTTAATAAATCAGCCAGGTCGTTAATGTATAGGAGAAAGATCAAGGGCCCCAGATTGGAACCCTGAGGTACACCGGACGTAGTAATGAACTCATTGGACAGAAAGTTATTGTATCTAACTCGCTGCCGTCGATGAAAAAGATAAGATTTGATGAGAGAAACGAGAGAGTCAGAGAAGCCAAAGGTGTTGAGTTTGCTTAACAATATATAATGGTCGATCTGATCAAAAGCCTTCTGAAAATCTGTATAAATAACATCTACTTGGCTTCTTCTGTTTAGCGCCTCAGAGATAAATTGTGTTAGAGTGGCTAAGTTGGTTATCGTAGATCTATTCTCCATGAAGCCATGTTGGTGGGGCGAAATGAGATTTTTCACTGACTTATAGATATAAGAGTAGAGAATTGACTCGAAGATTTTAGAGAAATTGCAGAGAATAGAAATTGGCCGGTAGTTCTCAATTTTATTAGGGTCACCTTTTTTTAAAACTGGGCAGATATGCGTTACTTTCCAAACAGAAGGAAAAGTGGAAGACTCGAGAATCAAATTGAATATACGAAAAAGCGGAGCAGAAAATACAAAAGCACAATCCCTTAAAAGAAAACTTGGTATGCCATCGCATCCCGAGGTCATTGAATTTTTAGCTCTCCTTAGCTGTCGCAAGATATCGTCCTCCGAGATTTTGGGCAGCAGGATATTATTATTCTTTGTCATATTAGCAGAATAATTATTGTCGAGTGAAACAGTGTATACACTTTTGAAGTAGTCGGCGAAATTATTGACGATAATACAAGGATCCGAAATAGCTTCCCCGTTGACAAACATAGTACCAGGAATGCGGGATTTGCCTCGTTTTGTTTGAATAAATGTCCAAAATTTTCTTGGATCATGAGATATAGTATCCTCCATAGATTTAACATATTCCGAATACCCTTTAGCTATGAGGAACTTTGCTTGCGACCTAAGTTTCTTAAACACATCAAGATGACGTTGACACTGATACATACGAAATTTTTTCAGAACTCTAGCTTTATGTTTTAGACAATTAATAATAGTGCTGTCAAACCACACAGGGTAAGAACGACGGCTTATTTTACTTATGGACGTTTTAGGGACACACGCTTCGAAAATACATTCAAGAGTATTGTAGAAAAAATCACAAGCAGCGTTGACTTCCTTTATATTAGTCATTTCTGACCAATCGACCTTTGAAAGTAAATCGTAGAGCTTTGGAAAGTCAGCTTTTTTGAAATTAAAAGTAGAATTTTTTCGATTCAGCGCAAACATGTTTTTTTTTACGTGTATATTAAAACAGAATTCGAGCGTCGGATGGTAAGAATCTGCAGTTACTAGAGATATATTAGATTTATTGACAGAACACTGGATGTTGGAAAATATCAAATCAAGAACATTATTATGACAATTTTTTATGTGGTTCGACTGGTTAAAGTTATGAAAAGACGCAAAGTTACCTAGCAAAGTGCTGATGCTATTAGGACGATTAGTATAATATGTTGGGACATTAAAATCTCCAAGAAAAATAGTGTTATCATTGTGAATTTCGGATATATCATTAAGTAGATCAAAAAATAAATCATACTCTTCAAAAGACGTGGAAGGGGGGATGTAAACAGCGAAGATTGCGAAATGCTGGTGTGAGGACGAAATTAATTTAACTGCAATTAGATCGATTTTTGGTACTGCATCGATGATACCAGAGACATTAATTTCGCAACAAGAAAATTCATTATTGACCGCTATTAGCGCTCCTCCACCTCTAGTAATGCCCAGACGTTGAAAGTTTCTGTCACAACGATAAATACAAAAGTTATTTGGGAAGAATTCATTATCCCTAATACTCTCGTCTAACCATGTTTCGGAAAGTACAAATACATCAAACTCATCAGAAATACTTAAAACATTGTTTGAAAATTCAAGCGTTTTTGTTTTTAATCCTCTCACATTTTGATATAAACAACGAATAGATGAATTAGAATTTATACGTTTTCCGTCTGCTCCTGGCGATTTTTGAGATGGGTTGAGTGCGTCGGTAGTTTGTGAAAAAACGTAACACTATCGTTTTTAGAAGTATTAACTTTATGTGAAATTTTCGTTGTTGTAATTGTACCTTGATTTGAAAAATAGATTTTTTCTGGCTTTTTTGGAAGATTATGTAACAATATACTATTATGATTACGTTGGCAAATAACATCAGCTAGATTTTTTATTATACATCTTTTGGCTGCTGCGTTAAAGGTGACCTGATCCATTTTAAATTGTTTGGATAATAACGCATTTGAATCGATATAAGTAATATTATCGTATTTTTTAGATAAATTGTACAAGCGGCTGTTGAGTTCATAAACGAAGTTGTTCAATACTGGGCGCCCTAAAAAATACGGACAGCCTATTAGAATCACATTTATATTCGGATATTCTTCATGTATTAAATCACGTATAGTATCTTCATCTGGAATCCTTCCATTTGACACTTCTTGATTACCGGCGAAAATTATCACAAAATCGTTGACATCCACTTGCGGCGTAATATTGGAACAACTAATCACTTCTTCTAAGGGAGCATTTGATTTTACAGATGCAAATATATTATATTTATCACGCGGAGTATAGGTCTCAAGCAAGTTAAAACAATTACATCCCTTTTGGTCGGTCAACATGACAATTTTATGTTTAGTTTCAATACAATTAGTCAAGATAGAAGATTTTTCGGGTTTTGTGGAATTAGTTTTTACAACATCAATATTGTTAGAGTTTAAAGCGTCACATAATGATTCGCGAAGTGAAATTTTAAGAGATGTATTAGAAGAATTGTTGAGATATAAATTAGCAACGTGATCTTTCTTGGTGTTGGACATCTCAGCTAACGATTGGCGACGTAGATCATGAATTAAAGTTTCCTTTAAGTTGTCGACTTCCTTTTTTATTGTCGCTTCCATTGTAAGTGGTAATTCGCGTTTTAGCAATTCTATTGATTTATTGAAATTTTCGTTAAGATCTACAAAATGCTTCTTAAATTCCTTGAGTTCTTCCAAATCCTTTTTAAGATGGTCGTTTTCTTGTTTTAAAGTTATAAAATCAGCAAGTGACGTATTAGGAACACTCTGAGTTGGCGAACTAGCCCCCTGAACAGATTTAACATTTTTGTCGCATGATGGGCACACGTTGATCGATGAAACATCCACATTTATACCATAATAATTCTTGAACTGCTTCAGACAACTAGGATGAAACGCGCTGCTGCATTTTACGCAATCTATTGAATTAACAACAGAGTTCTTGCATTTGTAACACGTACTCATATTCAAAAAAATAGAAAATATCCCAACAATAAAGGTAAATGAGTCAGGAGTTGTGTCAAAAGTTAAAAATACAAAAACACTATGACAGGGTCACACTCTTCACACTACACGGCCCTTCGTAGTGACTTAAAAACAGACAAACAGAGGAAGGCCACGGTATGTACATAAAAGGCACATAGGAGTTTTATTATGAAAATTTGTATCACAAAGGTATCGTTATTAGCAAATTGTAATGCTGTTTCTGTGTACGATACTTAATTTTTTCAAAATTAAAGCGGATAAAATTTCCTACAAAATAGTTATTTGCAAATGTCCTGTAGGACGAACCATAGGCGAGTTATAGAGTTGGATATAAATAATCTTTAACAAAAATTTGCTTTAAAATAAAATGTTTGAAAAACCGAAATTAAACTAAATTAATTGGGTCTAACACTTTAGTAAGGAAAAAAGGAGAAGACATAAAAATCACCAAAGTCTTCAAAGTTGTTTTTAGTCGTCATATTAATAACAATAACATTAATAATAATAATACTAATAGTACTAAATTTGCTTATATGCAAGCGCTTAATTAAGGTAAGAGTTTTTTGGTTTCTTGCTTATATCTCGAAAACAGTTACTCCTATCAATTTTTATCTTTCTTTAAAAATTAAAACTGATAAAATTTCCTACAAAATAGTTATTCGCGTTTCTTTTGTAGGACCAACCATAAGCGAGTTATAGAGTTGGATATAAATAATTTTTAACAAAAATTTGCTTTAAAATAAAATGTTTGAAAAACCGAAATTAAACTAAATTAATTGGGTCTAACACTTTAGTAGAGAAATAAGGAGAAGACATAAAAATCACCAAAGTCTTTAAAGTTGTTTTTAGTCGTCATATTAATAACAATAACATTAATAATAATAATACTAATAGTACTAAATTTGCTTATATGCAAACGCTTAATTAAGGTAACAGTTTTTTGGTTTCTTGCTTATATCTCGAAAACAGTTACTCCTATCAATTTTTATCTCTTTACTAAAATTAAAGCCGATAAAATTTCCTACAAAATAGTTATTTGCATTTTTCATGTAGGACTAACCATAAGCGAGATATATGATTGACAATAAATAATATTTAAAAAAAAAGTGCTTTAACAGAAAATGTCTTGTGATTTAAAATACACTTAATTTATTGGGTCCAACACTTTATTAGAGGAAAAAGGAGGTGACATAAAAGTCACTGAAGTCTTTAGAGTCGTTTTTAAATGCTGCATCTTCGAATTCGTCTCAAACATTGAAAACTGTATTACATTTTTGTTCAGTAACTGTATCAGTTTTCACTTTGGTTTTTTACTTATATCTCGAAAACCGTTACTCCTATCAAATTTTATCTTTTTTTCAAAATTAAAGCGGATAAAATTTCCTACAAAATAGTTATTTGCAAATTTCCTGTAGGACGAACCATAGGCGAGTTACAGAGTTGGATATAAATAATTTTTAACAAAAATTTGCTTTAAAATAAAATGTTTGAAAAACTGAAATTAAACTAAATTAATTGGGTCTAGCATTTTAGTAGAGGAAAAAGGAGGAGACATAAAAGTCACTAAAGTTTTCAGAGTCTTCTTTAGTCGTCATATTAATAACAATAACATTAATAATAATAATACTTATAGTACTAAATTTGCTTATATGCATGCGCTTAATTAAGGTAACAGTTTTTTGGTTTCTTGCTTATATCTCGAAAACAGTTACTCTTATCAATTTTTATCTCTTTACTAAAATTAAAGCTGACAAAATTTCCTACAAAATAGTTATTTGCATTTTTCATGTAGGACTAACCATAAGCAAGATATATGATTGAAAATAATTCATATTTAAAAAAAAAGTGCTTTAACAGAAAATGTCTTGTGATTTAAAATACACTTAATTTATTGGGTCCAACACTTTATTAGAGGAAAAAGGAGGTGACATAAAAGTCACTGAAGTCTTTAGAGTCGTTTTTAAATGCTGCATCTTCGACTTCGTCTCAAACATTGAAAACTGTATTACATTTTTGTTCAGTAACTGTAACAGTTTTCACTTTGGTTTTTTGCTTATATTTCGAAAACCGTTACTCCTATCAAATTTTATCTTTTTTTCAAAATTAAAGCGGATAAAATTTTCTACAAAATAGTTATTTGCAAATGTCCTGTAGGACAAACCATAGGCGAGTTATAGAGTTGGATATAAATAATCTTTAACAAAAATTTGCTTTAAAATAAAATGTTTGAAAAACCGAAATTAAACTAAATTAATTGGGTCTAACACTTTAGTAGAGGAAAAAGGAGAAGACATAAAAGTCACTAAAGGTTTCAGAGTCGTCTTTAGTCGTCATATTAAAAACAATAACATTAAAATAATAATAATACTAATAGTACTAAATTTGCTTATATGCAAACGCTTAATTAAGGTAACAGTTGTTTGGTTTCTTGCTTATATCTCAAAAACAGTTACTCCTATCAATTTTTATCTTTCTTTAAAAATTAAAGCTGATAAAATTTCCTACAAAATAGTTAATTGCAAATGTCCTGTAGGACGAACCATAGGCGAGTTATAGAGTTGGATATAAATAATCTTTAACAAAAATTTGCTTTAAAATAAAATGTTTGAAGAACCGAAATTAAACTAAATTAATTGGGTCTAACACTTTAGTAGAGAAAAAAGGAGAAGACATAAAAATCACCAAAGTCTTGAAAGTTGCTTTTAGTCGTCATATTAATAACAATAACATTAATAATAATAATACTAATAGTACTAAATTTGCTTATATGCAAGCGCTTAATTAAGGTAAGAGTTTTTTGGTTTCTTGCTTATATCTCGAAAACAGTTACTCCTATCAATTTTTATTTTTTTACTAATAATAAAGCTGATAAAATTTGCAACAAAATAGTTATTTGCATTTTTCTTGTAGAACCAACCATAAGCGAGTTATAGAGTTGGATATAAATAATAATTAACAAAAATTTGCTTTAAAATAAGATGTTTGAAAAACTGAAACTAAACTAAATTGTGTCTAACACTTTAGTAGAGGAAAAAGAAGAAGACATAAAAGTCACTAAAGGTTTCAGAGTCGTCTTTAGTCGTCATATTAATAACAATAACATTAATAATAATAATACTAATAGTACTAAATTTGCTTATATGCAAACGCTTAATTAAGGTAACAGTTTTTTGGTTTCTTGCTTATATCTCGAAAACAGTTACTCCTATCAATTTTTATCTTTCTTTAAAAATTAAAGCTTATAAAATTTCCTACAAAACAGTTATTCGCATTTCTTTTGTAGGACCAACCATAAGCGAGTTATAGAGTTGGATATAAATATTCTTTAACAAAAATTTGCTTTAAAATAAAATGTTTGAATAACTGAAATTAAACTAAATTAATTGGGTCTAACACTTTAGTAGAGGAAAAAGGAGAAAACATAAAAGTCACTAAAGGTTTCAGAGTCGTCTTTAGTCGTCATATTAATAACAATAACATTAAAATAATAATAATACCAATAGTACTAAATTTGCTTATATGCAAACGCTTAATTAAGGTAACAGTTGTTTGGTTTCTTGCTTATATCTCGAAAACAGTTACTCCTATCAATTTTTATTTCTTCACTAAAATTAAAGCTGACAAAATTTCCTACAAAATAGTTATTTGCATTTTTCATGTAGGACTAACCATAAGCGAGATATATGATTGAAAATAATTAATATTTAAAAAAAAAGTGCTTTAACAGAAAATGTCTTGTGATTTAAAATACACTTAATTTATTGGGTCCAACACTTTATTAGAGGAAAAAGGAGGTGACATAAAAGTCACTGAAATCTTTAGAGTCGTTTTTAAATGCTGCATCTTTGACTTCGTCTCAAACATTGAAAACTGTATTACATTTTTGTTCAGTAACTGTAACAGTTTTCACTTTGGTTTTTTGCTTATATTTCGAAAACCGTTACTCCTATCAAATTTTATCTTTTTTTCAAAATTATAGCGGATAAAATTTCCTACAAAATAGTTATTTGCAAATGTCCTGTAGGACGAACCATAGGCGAGTTATAGAGTTGGATATAAATAATCTTTAACAAAAATTTGCTTTAAAATAAAATGTTTGAAAAACCGAAATTAAACTAAATTAATTGGGTCTAACACTTTAGTAGAGAAAAAAGGAGAAGACATAAAAATCACCAAAGTCTTCAAAGTTGTTTTTAGTCGTCATATTAATAACAATAACATTAATAATAATAATACTAATAGTACTAAATTTGCTTATATACAAGCGCTTAATTAAGGTAACAGTTTTTGGTTTCTTGTTTATATCTCGAAAACAGTTACTCCTATCAATTTTTATCTTTCTTTAAAAATTAAAGCTGATAAAATTTCCTACAAAATAGTTAATTGCATTTCTTTTGTAAGACCAACCATAAGCGAGTTATAGAGTTGGATATAAATATTCTTTAACAAAAATTTGCTTTAAAATAAAATGTTTGAATAACTTAAATTAAACTAAATTAATTGGGTCTAACACTTTAGTAGAGGAAAAAGGAGAAGACATAAAAGTCACTAAAGGTTTCAGAGTCGTCTTTAGTCGTCATATTAATAACAATAACATTAATAATAATAATACTAATAGTACTAAATTTGCTAATATGCAAACGCTTAATTAAGGTAACAGTTTTTTGGTTTCTTGCTTATATCTCGAAAACAGTTACTCCTATCAATTTTTATCTCTTTACTAAAATTAAAGCTGACAAAATTTCCTACAAAATAGTTATTTGCATTTTTCATGTAGGACTAACCATAAGCGAGATATATGATTGAAAATAATTAATATTTAAAAAAAAAGTGCTTTAACAGAAAATGTCTTGTGATTTAAAATACACTTAATTTATTGGGTCCAACACTTTATTAGAGGAAAAAGGAGGTGACATAAAAGTCACTGAAGTTTTTAGAGTCGTTTTTAAATGCTGCATCTTCGACTTCGTCTCAAACATTGAAAACTGTATTACATTTTTGTTCAGTAACTGTAACAGTTTTTACTTTGGTTTTTTGCTTATATCTCGAAAACCGTTACTCCTATCAAATTTTATCTTTTTTTCAAAATTAAAGCGGATAAAATTTTCTACAAAATAGTTATTTGCAAATGTCCTGTAGAACGAACCATAGGCGAGTTATAGAGTTGGATATAAATAATCTTTAACAAAAATTTGCTTTAAAATAAAATGTTTGAAAAACCGAAATTAAACTAAATTAATTGGGTCTAACACTTTAGTAGAGAAAAAAGGAGAAGACATAAAAATCACCAAAGTCTTCAAAGTTGTTTTTAGTCGTCATATTAATAACAATAACATTAATAATAATAATACTAATAGTACTAAATTTGCTTATATGCAAGCGCTTAATTAAGGTAAGAGTTTTTTGGTTTCTTGCTTATATCTCGAAAACAGTTACTCCAATCAATTTTAATTTTTTTACTAATAATAAAGCTGATAAAATTTGCAACAAAATAGTTATTTGCATTTTTCTTGTAGGATCAACCATAAGCGAGTTATAGAGTTGGATATTAATAATATTCAACAAAAATTTGCTTTAAAATAAAATGTTTGAAAAACTGAAATTAAACTAAATCAATTGGGTCTAGCATTTTAGTAGAGGAAAAAGGAGGAGACATAAAAGTCACTAAAGTTTTCAGAGTCGTCTTTAGTCGTCATATTAATAACAATAACATTAATAATAATAATACTTATAGTACTAAATTTGCTTATATGCATGCGCTTAATTAAGGTAACAGTTTTTTGGTTTCTTGCTTATATCTCGAAAACAGTTACTCCTATCAATTTTTATCTCTTTACTAAAATTAAAGCTGACAAAATTTCCTACAAAATAGTTATTTGCATTTTTCATGTAGGACTAACCATAAGCGAGATATATGATTGACAATAATTAATATTTAAAAAAAAAGTGCTTTAACAGAAAATGTCTTGTGATTTAAAATACACTTAATTTATTGGGTCTAACACTTTATTAGAGGAAAAAGGAGAAGACATAAAGGTCACTAAAGGTTTCAGAGTCGTCTTTAGTCGTCATATTAATAACAATAACATTAATAATAATAATACTAATAGTACTAAATTTGCTTATATGCAAACGCTTAATTAAGGTAACAGTTGTTTGGTTTCTTGCTTATATCTCGAAAACAGTTACTCCTATCAATTTTTATTTCTTTACTAAAATTAAAGCTGACAAAATTTCCTACAAAATAGTTATTTGCATTTTTTATGTAGGACTAACCATAAACGAGATATATGATTGACAATAATTAATATTTAAAAAAAAAGTGCTTTAACAGAAAATGTCTTGTGATTTAAAGTACACTTAATTTATTGGGTCTAACACTTTATTAGAGAAAAAAGGAGGTGACATAAAAGTCACTGAAGTCTTTAAAGTCGTTTTTAAATGCTGCCTCTTCGACTTCGTCTCAAACATTGAAAACTGTATTACATTTTTGTTCAGTAACTGTAACAGTTTTCACTTTGGTTTTTTGCTTATATTTCGAAAACCGTTACTCCTATCAAATTTTATCTTTTTTTCAAAATTAAAGCGGATAAAATTTCCTACAAAATAGTTATTTGCAAATTTCCTGTAGGACGAACCATAGGCGAGTTATAGAGTTGGATATAAATAATTTTTAACAAAAATTTGCTTTAAAATAAAATGTTTGAAAAACTGAAATTAAACTAAATTAATTGGGTCTAGCATTTTAGTAGAGGAAAAAGGAGGAGACATAAAAGTTACTAAAGTTTTCAGAGTCGTCTTTAGTCGTCATATTAATAACAATAACATTAATAATAATAATACTTATAGTACTAAATTTGCTTATATGCATGCGCTTAATTAAGATAACAGTTTTTTGGTTTCTTGCTTATATCTCGAAAACAGTTACTCCTATCAATTTTTATCTTTCTTTAAAAATTAAAGCTGATAAAATTTCATACAAAATAGTTATTTGCATTTCTTTTGTAGGACCAACCATAAGCGAGTTATAGAGTTGGATATAAATAATCTTTAACAAAAATTTGCTTTAAAATAAAATGTTTGAAAAACCGAAATTAAACTAAATTAATTGGGTCTAACACTTTAGTAGAGAAAAAAGGAGAAGACATAAAAATCACCAAAGTCTTCAAAGTTGTTTTTAGTCGTCATATTAATAACAATAACATTAATAATAATAATACTAATAGTACTAAATTTGCTTATATGCAAACGCTTAATTAAGGTAACACTTGTTTGGTTTCTTGCTTATATCTCGAAAACAGTTACTCTTATCAATTTTTATCTTTTTACTAAAATTAAAGCTGACAAAATTTCCTACAAAATAGTTATTTGCATTTTTCATGTAGGACTAACCATAAGCAAGATATATGATTGAAAATAATTATTATTTAAAAAAAAGTGCTTTAACAGAAAATGTCTTGTGATTTAAAATACACTTAATTTATTGGGTCCAACACTTTATTAGAGGAAAAAGGAGGTGACATAAAAGTCACTGAAGTCTTTAGAGTCGTTTTTAAATGCTGCATCTTCGACTTCGTCTCAAACATTGAAAACTGTATTACATTTTTGTTCAGTAACTGTAACAGTTTTCACTTTGGTTTTTTGCTTATATTTCGAAAACCGTTACTCCTATCAAATTTTATCTTTTTTTCAAAATTAAAGCGGATAAAATTTTCTACAAAATAGTTATTTGCAAATGTCCTGTAGGACAAACCATAGGCGAGTTATAGAGTTGGATATAAATAATCTTTAACAAAAATTTGCTTTAAAATAAAATGTTTGAAAAACCGAAATTAAACTAAATTAATTGGGTCTAACACTTTAGTAGAGGAAAAAGGAGAAGACATAAAAGTCACTAAAGGTTTCAGAGTCGTCTTTAGTCGTCATATTAATAACAATAACATTAAAATAATAATAATACTAATAGTACTAAATTTGCTTATATGCAAACGCTTAATTAAGGTAACAGTTGTTTGGTTTCTTGCTTATATCTCAAAAACAGTTACTCCTATCAATTTTTATCTTTCTTTAAAAATTAAAGCTGATAAAATTTCCTACAAAATAGTTAATTGCAAATGTCCTATAGGACGAACCATAGGCGAGTTATAGAGTTGGATATAAATAATCTTTAACAAAAATTTGCTTTAAAATAAAATGTTTGAAAAACCGAAATTAAACTAAATTAATTGGGTCTAACACTTTAGTAGAGAAAAAAGGAGAAGACATAAAAATCACCAAAGTCTTCAAAGTTGTTTTTAGTCGTCATATTAATAACAATAACATTAATAATAATAATACTAATAGTACTAAATTTGCTTATATGCAAGCGCTTAATTAAGGTAAGAGTTTTTTGGTTTCTTGCTTATATCTCGAAAACAGTTACTCCTATCAATTTTTATTTTTTTACTAATAATAAAGCTGATAAAATTTGCAACAAAATAGTTATTTGCATTTTTCTTGTAGAACCAACCATAAGCGAGTTATAGAGTTGGATATAAATAATAATTAACAAAAATTTGCTTTAAAATAAGATGTTTGAAAAACTGAAACTAAACTAAATTGTGTCTAACACTTTAGTAGAGGAAAAAGAAGAAGACATAAAAGTCACTAAAGGTTTCAGAGTCGTCTTTAGTCGTCATATTAATAACAATAACATTAATAATAATAATACTAATAGTACTAAATTTGCTTATATGCAAACGCTTAATTAAGGTAACAGTTTTTTGGTTTCTTGCTTATATCTCGAAAACAGTTACTCCTATCAATTTTTATCTTTCTTTAAAAATTAAAGCTGATAAAATTTCCTACAAAACAGTTATTCGCATTTTTTTTGTAGGACCAACCATAAGCGAGTTATAGAGTTGGATATAAATATTCTTTAACAAAAATTTGCTTTAAAATAAAATGTTTGAATAACTGAAATTAAACTAAATTAATTGGGTCTAACACTTTAGTAGAGGAAAAAGGAGAAAACATAAAAGTCACTAAAGGTTTCAGAGTCGTCTTTAGTCGTCATATTAATAACAATAACATTAAAATAATAATAATACTAATAGTA
>NW_026986718.1:0-20000 GCF_031307605.1 Tribolium castaneum
TGATAGGAGAAACTGATTTCGAGATATAAGCAAGAAACCAAAAAACTGTTACCTTAATTAAGCGCTTGCATATAAGCAAATTTTGTACTATTAGTATTATTATTATTAATGTTATTGTTATTAATATGACGACTAAAGACAACTCTGAAACCTTTAGTAACTTTTATGTCTTCTCCTTTTTCCTCTACTAAAGTGTTAGACACAATTAATTTAGTTTAATTTCAGTTATTCAAACATTTTATTTTAAAGCAAATTTTTGTTAAATATTATTTATATCTAACTCTATAACTCGCTTATGGTTGGTCCTACAAGAAAAATGCAAATAACTATTTTGTAGCAAATTTTATCAGCTTTAATTTTGAAAAAAAAAAAATTGATAGGAGTAACTGTTTTCGAGATATAAGCAAAAAAGCAATAAGAAAACTCTAACTGTTACTGAACAAAAATGTAATTCAGTTTTTAATGTTTGAGACGAAGACAAAAATGCAGCATTTAAAAACGACTCTGAAGACTTCAGTGACTTTTATGTCACCTCCTTTTTCTTCTAATAAAGTATTGGACCCAATAAATTAAGTGTATTTTAAATCACAGTTTTTTGGTTTCTTGCTTATATCTCGAAAACAGTTACTCCTATCAATTTTTATCTTTTTACTAAAATTAAAGCTGACAAAATTTCCTACAAAATAGTTATTTGCATTTTTCATGTAGAACTAACCATAAGCGAGATATATGTTTGAAAATAATTAATATTAAAAAAAAAAGTGCTTTAACAGAAAATGTCTTGTGATTTAAAATACACTTAATTTATTGGGTCAAACTTTTTATTAGAGGAAAAAGGAGGTGACATAAAAGTCACTGAAGTCTTTAGAGTCGTTTTTAAATGCTGCATCTTCGACTTCGTCTCAAACATTGAAAACTGTATTACATTTTTGTTCAGTAACTGTAACAGTTTTCACTTTGGTTTTTTGCTTATATCTCGAAAACCGTTACTCCTATCAAATTTTATCTTTTTTTCAAAATTAAAGCGGATAAAATTTCCTACAAAATAGTTATTTGCAAATGTCCTGTAGGACGAACCATAGGCGAGTTATAGAGTTGGATATAAATAATCTTTAACAAAAATTTGCTTTAAAATAAAATGTTTGAAAAACCGAAATTAAACTAAATTAATTGGGTCTAACACTTTAGTAGAGAAAAAAGGAGAAGACATAAAAATCACCAAAGTCTTCAAAGTTGTTTTTAGTGGTCATATTAATAACAATAACATTAATAATAATAATACTAATAGTACTAAATTTGCTTATATGCAAGGGCTTAATTAAGGTAAAAGTTTTTTGGTTTCTTGCTTATATCTCGAAAACAGTTACTCCTATCAATTTTTATTTTTTTACTAATAATAAAGCTGATAAAATTTGCAACAAAATAGTTATTTGCATTTTTCTTGTAGGATCAACCATAAGCAAGTTATAGATTGGATATTAATAATATTCAACAAAAATTTGCTTTAAAATAAAATGTTTGAAAAACTGAAATTAAACTAAATTAATTGGGTCTAGCATTTTAGTAGAGGAAAAAGGAGGAGACATAAAAGTCACTAAAGTTTTTAGAGTCGTCTTTAGTCGTCATATTAATAACAATAACATTAATAATAATAATACTTATAGTACTAAATTTGCTTATATGCATGCGCTTAATTAATTTTACAGTTTTTTGGTTTCTTGCTTATATCTCGAAAACAGTTACTCCTATCAATTTTTATCTCTTCACTAAAATTAAAGCTGACAAAATTTCCTACAAAATAGTTATTTGCATTTTTCATGTAGGACTAACCATAAGCGAGATATATGATTGAAAATAATTAATATTTAAAAAAAAAGTGCTTTAACAGAAAATGTCTTGTAATTTAAAATACACTTAATTTATTGGGTCTAACACTTTATTAGAGGAAAAAGGAGGTGACATAAAAGTCACTGAAGTCTTTAGAGTCGTTTTTAAATGCTGCATCTTCGACTTCGTCTCAAACATTGAAAACTGTATTACATTTTTGTTCAGTAACTGTAACAGTTTTCACTTTGGTTTTTTGCTTATATCTCGAAAACCGTTACTCCTATCAAATTTTATCTTTTTTTCAAAATTAAAGCGGATAAAATTTCCTACAAAATAGTTATTTGCAAATTTCTTGTAGGACGAACCATAGGCGAGTTATAGAGTTGGATATAAATAATCTTTAACAAAAATTTGCTTTAAAATAAAATGTTTGAAAAACTGAAATTAAACTAAATTAATTGGGTCTAGCATTTTAGTAGAGGAAAAAGGAGGAGACATAAAAGTCACTAAAGTTTTCAGAGTTGTCTTTAGTCGTCATATTAATAACAATAACATTAATAATAATAATACTTATAGTACTAAATTTGCTTATATGCATGCGCTTAATTAAGGTAACAGTTTTTTGGTTTCTTGCTTATATCTCGAAAACAGTTACTCCTATCAATTTTTATCTTTCTTTAAAAATTAAAGCTGATAAAATTTCATACAAAATAGTTATTTGCATTTCTTTTGTAGGACCAACCATAAGCGAGTTATAGAGTTGGATATAAATAATCTTTAACAAAAATTTGCTTTAAAATAAAATGTTTGAAAAACCGAAATTAAACTAAATTAATTGGGTCTAACACTTTAGTAGAGAAAAAAGGAAAAGACATAAAAATCACCAAAGTCTTCAAAGTTGTTTTTAGTCGTCATATTAATAACAATAACATTAATAATAATAATACTAATAGTACTAAATTTGCTTATATGCAAACGCTTAATTAAGGTAACAGTTGTTTGGTTTCTTGCTTATATCTCGAAAACAGTTACTCTTATCAATTTTTATCTCTTTACTAAAATTAAAGCTGACAAAATTTCCTACAAAATAGTTATTTGCATTTTTCATGTAGGACTAACCATAAGCGAGATATATGATTGAAAATAATTAATATTTAAAAAAAAAGTGCTTTAACAGAAAATGTCTTGTGATTTAAAATACACTTAATTTATTGGGTCCAACACTTTATTAGAGGAAAAAGGAGGTGACATAAAAGTCACTGAAGTCTTTAGAGTCGTTTTTAAATGCTGCATCTTCGACTTCGTCTCAAACATTGAAAACTGTATTACATTTTTGTTCAGTAACTGTAACAGTTTTCACTTTGGTTTTTTGCTTATATCTCGAAAACCGTTACTCCTATCAAATTTTATCTTTTTTTCAAAATTAAAGCGGATAAAATTTCCTACAAAATAGTTATTTGCAAATTTCTTGTAGGACGAACCATAGGCGAGTTATAGAGTTGGATATAAATAATCTTTAACAAAAATTTGCTTTAAAATAAAATGTTTGAAAAACCGAAATTAAACTAAATTAATTGGGTCTAACACTTTAGTAGAGAAAAAATGAGAAGACATAAAAATCACCAAAGTCTTCAAAGTTGTTTTTAGTCGTCATATTAATAACAATAACATTAATAATAATAATACTAATAGTACTAAATTTGCTTATATGCAAGCGCTTAATTAAGGTAAGAGTTTTTTGGTTTCATGCTTATATCTCGAAAACAGTTACTCCTATCAATTTTTATCTTTTTACTAATAATAAAGCTGATAAAATTTGCAACAAAATAGTTATTTGCATTTTTCTTGTAGGATCAACCATAAGCGAGTTATAGAGTTGGATATTAATAATATTCAACAAAAATTTGCTTTAAAATAAAATGTTTGAAAAACTGAAATTAATCTAAATTAATTGGGTCTAGCATTTTAGTAGAGGAAAAAGGAGGAGACATAAAAGTCACTAAAGTTTTCAAAGTCGTCTTTAGTCGTCATATTAATAACAATAACATTAATAATAATAATACTTATAGTACTAAATTTGCCTATATGCAAACGCTTAATTAAGGTAACAGTTTTTTGGTTTCTTGCTTATATTTCGAAAACAGTTACTCCTATCAATTTTTATTTTTTTACTAAAATTAAAGCTGACAAAATTTCCTACAAAATAGTTATTTGCAAATGTCCTGTAGGACGAACCATAGGCGAGTTATAGAGTTGGATATAAATAATCTTTAACAAAAATTTGCTTTAAAATAAAATGTTTGAAAAACCGAAATTAAACTAAATTAATTATGTCTAACACTTTAGTTGAGAAAAAAGGAGAAGACTTAAAAATCACCAAAGTCTTCAAAGTTGTTTTTAGTCGTCATATTAATAACAATAACATTAATAAAAATAATACAATTAGTACTAAATTTGCTTATATACAAGCGCTTAATTAAGGTAACAGTTTTTGGTTTCTTGCTTATATCTCGAAAACAGTTACTACTATCAATTTTTATCTTTCTTTAAAAATTAAAGCTGATAAAATTTCCTACAAAATAGTTATTCGCATTTCTTTTGTAGGACCAACCATAAGCGAGTTATAGAGTTGGATATAAATATTCTTTAACAAAGATTTGCTTTAAAATAAAATGTTTGAATAACTGAAATTAAACTAAATTAATTGGGTCTAACACTTTAGTAGAGGAAAAAGGAGAAGACATAAAAGTCACTAAAGGTTTCAGAGTCGTCTTTAGTCGTCATATTAATAACAATAACATTAATAATAATAATACTAATAGTACTAAATTTGCTTATATGCAAACGCTTAATTAAGGTAACAGTTGTTTGGTTTCTTGCTTATATCTCGAAAACAGTTACTCCTATCAATTTTTATCGCTTTATTAAAATTAAAGCTGACACAATTTCCTACAAAATAGTTATTTGCATTTTTCATGTAGGACTAACCATAAGCGAGATATATGATTGAAAATAATTAATATTAAAAAAAAAAGTGCTTTAACAGAAAATGTCTTGTGATTTAAAATACACTTAATTTATTGGGTCCAACACTTTATTAGAGGAAAAAGGAGGTGACATAAAAGTCACTGAAATCTTTAGAGTCGTTTTTAAATGCTGCATCTTCGACTTCGTCTCATACATTGAAAACTGTATTACATTTTTGTTCAGTAACTGTAACAGTTTTCACTTTGGTTTTTTGCTTATATTTCGAAAACCGTTACTCCTATCAAATTTTATCTTTTTTCAAAATTAAAGCGGCTAAAATTTCCTACAAAATAGTTATTTGCAAATGTCCTGTAGGACGAACCATAGGCGAGTTATAGAGTTGGATATAAATAATCTTTAACAAAAATATTCTTTAAAATAAAATGTTTGTAAAACCGAAATTAAACTAAATTAATTGGGTCTAACACTTTAGTAGAGAAAAAAGGAGAAGACATAAAAATCACCAAAGTCTTCAAAGTTGTTTTTAGTCGTCATATTAATAACAATAACATTAATAATAATAATACTAATAGTACTAAATTTGCTTATATACAAGCGCTTAATTAAGGTAACAGTTTTTGGTTTCTTGCTTATATCTCGAAAACAGTTACTCCTAGCAATTTTTATCTTTCTTTAAAAATTAAAGCTGATAAAATTTCCTACAAAATAGTTATTCGCATTTTTTTTGTAAGACCAACCATAAGCGAGTTATAAAGTTGGATATAAATATTCTTTAACAAAAATTTGCTTTAAAATAAAATGTTTGAATAACTGAAATTAAACTAAATTAATTGGGTCTAACACTTTAGTAGAGGAAAAAGGAGAAGACATAAAAGTCACTAAAGGTCTCAGAGTCGTCTTTAGTCGTCATATTAAAAACAATAACATTAATAATAATAATAATACTAATAGTACTAAATTTGCCTATATGCAAACGCTTAATTAAGGTAACAGTTTTTTGGTTTCTTGCTTATATTTCGAAAACAGTTACTCCTATCAATTTTTATTTTTTTACTAAAATTAAAGCTGACAAAATTTCCTACAAAATAGTTATTTGCATTTTTCATGTAGGACTAACCATAAGCGAGATATATGATTGACAATAATTAATATTTAAAAAAAAAATGCTTTAACAGAAAATGTCTTGTGATTTAAAATACACTTAATTTATTGGGTCTAACACTTTATTAGAGGAAAAAGGAGGTGACATAAAAGTCACTGAAATCTTTAGAGTCGTTTTTAAATGCTGCATCTTCGACTTCGTCTCAAACATTGAAAACTGTATTATATTTTTGTCCAGTAACTGTAACAGTTTTCACTTTGGTTTTTTGCTTATATCTCGAAAACCGTTACTCCTATCAAATTTTATCTTTTTTTCAAAATTAAAGCGGATAAAATTTCCTACAAAATAGTTATTTGCAAATTTCCTGTAGGACGAACCATAGGCGAGTTATAGAGTTAGATATAAATAATCTTTAACAAAAATTTGCTTTAAAATAAAATGTTTGAAAAACCGAAATTAAACTAAATTAATTGGGTCTAACACTTTAGTAGAGAAAAAAGGAGAAGACATAAAAATCACCAAAATCTTCAAAGTTGTTTTTAGTCGTCATATTAATAACAATAACATTAATAATAATAATACTAATAGTACTAAATTTGCTTGTATGCAAGCGCTTAATTAAGGTAAGAGTTTTATGGTTTCTTGCTTATATCTCGAAAAAAGTTACTCCTATCAATTTTTATCTTTTTACTAATAATAAAGCTGATAAAATTTGCAACAAAATAGTTATTTGCATTTTTCTTGTAGGATCAACCATAAGCGAGTTATAGAGTTGGATATTAATAATATTCAACAAAAATTTGCTTTAAAATAAATTGTTTGAAAAACTGAAATTAAACTAAATTAATTGGGTCTAGCATTTTAGTAGAGGAAAAAGGAGGAGACATAAAAGTCACTAAAGTTTTCAGAGTCGTCTTTAGTCGTTATATTAATAACAATAACATTAATAATAATAATACTTATAGTACTAAATTTGCTTATATGCATGCGCTTAATTAAGGTAACAGTTTTTTGGTTTCTTGCTTATATCTCGAAAACAGTTACTCCTATCAATTTTTATCTCTTTACTAAAATTAAAGCTGACAAAATTTCCTACAAAATAGTTATTTGCATTTTTCATGTAGGACTAACCATAAGCGAGATATATGATTGACAATAATTAATATTTAAAAAAAAAGTGCTTTAACAGAAAATGTCTTGTGATTTAAAATACACTTAATTTATTGGGTCTAACACTTTATTAGAGGAAAAAGGAGGTGACATAAAAGTCACTGAAATCTTTAGAGTCGTTTTTAAATGCTGCATCTTCGACTTCGTCTCAAACATTGAAAACTGTATTACATTTTTGTTCAGTAACTGTAACAGTTTTCACTTTGGTTTTTTGCTTATATCTCGAAAACCGTTACTCCTATCAAATTTTATCTTTTTTTCAAAATTAAAGCGGATAAAATTTCCTACAAAATAGTTATTTGCAAATTTCTTGTAGGACGAACCATAGGCGAGTTATAGAGTTGGATATAAATAATCTTTAACAAAAATTTGCTTTAAAATAAAATGTTTGAAAAACCGAAATTAAACTAAATTAATTGGGTCTAGCATTTTAGTAGAGGAAAAAGGAGGAGACATAAAAGTCACTAAAGTTTTCAGAGTCGTCTTTAGTCGTCATATTAATAACAATAAGATTAATAATAATAATACTTATAGTACTATATTTGCTTATATGCATGCGCTTAATTAAGGTAACAGTTTTTTGGTTTCTTGCTTATATCTCGAAAACAGTTACTCCTATCAATTTTTATCTTTCTTTAAAAATTAAAGCTGATAAAATTTTATACAAAATAGTTATTTGCATTTTTCATGTAAGACCAACCATAAGCGAGTTATAGAGTTGGATATAAATATTCTTTAACAAAAATTTGCTTTAAAATAAAATGTTTGAATAACTGAAATTAAACTAAATTAATTGGGTCTAACACTTTAGTAGAGGAAAAAGGAGAAGACATAAAAGTCACTAAAGGTCTCAGAGTCGTCTTTAGTCGTCATATTAATAACAATAGCATTAATAATAATAATAATACTAATAGTACTAAATTTGCTTATATGCAAACGCTTAATTAAGGTAACAGTTTTTTGGTTTCTTGCTTATATCTCAAAAACAGTTACTCCTATCAATTTTTATCTCTTTACTAAAATTAAAGCTGACAAAATTTCCTACAAAATAGTTATTTGCATTTTTCATGTAGGACTAACCATAAGCGAGATATATGACTGATAATAATTAATATTTAAAAAAAAAGTGCTTTAACAGAAAATGTCTTGTGATTTAAAATACACTTAATTTATTGGGTCTAACACTTTATTAGAGGAAAAAGGAGGTGACATAAAAGTCACTGAAGTCTTTAGAGTCGTTTTTAAATGCTGCATCTTCGACTTCGTCTCAAACATTGAAAACTGTATTACATTTTTATTCAGTAACTGTAACAGTTTTCACTTTGGTTTTTTGCTTATATCTCAAAAACCGTTACTCCTATGAAATTTTATCTTTTTTTCAAAATTAAAGCGGATAAAATTTCCTACAAAATAGTTTTTTGCAA
Source organism: Tribolium castaneum (assembly GCF_031307605.1). Lineage (NCBI taxonomy): Eukaryota > Metazoa > Arthropoda > Insecta > Coleoptera > Tenebrionidae > Tribolium > Tribolium castaneum. The sequence goes on from NW_026986718.1 coordinate 8,512, forward strand.
ATTGCCTGTAGGACGAACCATAGGCGAGTTATAGAGTTGGATATAAATAATTTTTAACAAAAATTTGCTTTAAAATAAAATGTTTGAAAAACTGAAATTAAACTAAATTAATTGGGTCTAGCATTTTAGTAGAGGAAAAAGGAGGAGACATAAAAGTCACTAAAGTTTTCAGAGTCGTCTTTAGTCGTCATATTAATAACAATAACATTAATAATAATAATACTTATAGTACTAAATTTGCTTATATGCATGCGCTTAATTAAGGTAACAGTTTTTTGGTTTCTTGCTTATATCTCGAAAACAGTTACTCCTATCAATTTTTATCTTTCTTTAAAAATTAAAGCTGATAAAATTTTATACAAAATAGTTATTTGCATTTTTCATGTAAGACCAACCATAAGCGAGTTATAGAGTTGGATATAAATATTCTTTAACAAAAATTTGCTTTAAAATAAAATGTTTGAATAACTGAAATTAAACTAAATTAATTGGGTCTAACACTTTAGTAGAGGAAAAAGGAGAAGACATAAAAGTCACTAAAGGTCTCAGAGTCGTCTTTAGTCGTCATATTAATAACAATAGCATTAATAATAATAATAATACTAATAGTACTAAATTTGCTTATATGCAAACGCTTAATTAAGGTAACAGTTTTTTGGTTTCTTGCTTATATCTCGAAAACAGTTACTCCTATCAGTTTTTATCTCTTTACTAAAATTAAAGCTGACAAAATTTCCTACAAAATAGTTATTTGCATTTTTCATGTAAGACCAACCATAAGCGAGTTATAGAGTTGGATATAAATATTCTTTAACAAAAATTTGCTTTAAAATAAAATGTTTGAATAACTGAAATTAAACTAAATTAATTGGGTCTAACACTTTAGTAGAGGAAAAAGGAGGAGACATAAAAGTCACTAAAGTTTTCAGAGTCGTCTTTAGTCGTCATATTAATAACAATAACATTAATAATAATAATACTTATAGTACTAAATTTGCTTATATGCATGCGCTTAATTAAGGTAACAGTTTTTTGGTTTCTTGCTTATATCTCGAAAACAGTTACTCCTATCAATTTTTATCTCTTTACTAAAATTAAAGCTGACAAAATTTCCTACAAAATAGTTATTTGCATTTTTCATGTAAGACCAACCATAAGCGAGTTATAGAGTTGGATATAAATATTCTTTAACAAAAATTTGCTTTAAAATAAAATGTTTGAATAACTGAAATTAAACTAAATTAATTGGGTCTAGCATTTTAGTAGAGGAAAAAGGAGGAGACATAAAAGTCACTAAAGTTTTCAGAGTCGTCTTTAGTCGTCATATTAATAACAATAACATTAATAATAATAATACTTATAGTACTAAATTTGCTTATATGCATGCGCTTAATTAAGGTAACAGTTTTTTGGTTTCTTGCTTATATCTCGAAAACAGTTACTCCTATCAATTTTTATCTCTTTACTAAAATTAAAGCTGACAAAATTTTCTACAAAATAGTTATTTGCATTTTTCATGTAGGACTAACCATAAGCGAGATATATGACTGATAATAATTAATATTTAAAAAAAAAGTGCTTTAACAGAAAATGTCTTGTGATTTAAAATACACTTAATTTATTGGTACTAACACTTTATTAGAGAAAAAAGGAGGTGACATAAAAGTCATTGAAGTCTTTAGAGTCGTTTTTAAATGCTGCATCTTCGACTTCGTCTCAAACATTGAAAACTGTATTACATTTTTGTTCAGTAACTGTAACAGTTTTCACTTTGGTTTTTTGCTTATATCTCAAAAACCGTTACTCCTATCAAATTTTATCTTTTTTTCAAAATTAAAGCGGATAAAATTTCTTACAAAATAGTTTTTTGCAAATTGCCTGTAGGACGAACCATAGGCGAGTTATAGAGTTGGATATAAATAATTTTTAACAAAAATTTGCTTTAAAATAAAATGTTTGAAAAACTGAAATTAAACTAAATTAATTGGGTCTAGCATTTTAGTAGAGGAAAAAGGAGGAGACATAAAAGTCACTAAAGTTTTCAGAGTCGTCTTTAGTCGTCATATTAATAACAATAACATTAATAATAATAATACTTATAGTACTAAATTTGCTTATATGCATGCGCTTAATTAAGGTAACAGTTTTTTGGTTTCTTGCTTATATCTCGAAAACAGTTACTCCTATCAATTTTTATCTTTCTTTAAAAATTAAAGCTGATAAAATTTTATACAAAATAATTATTTGCATTTCTTTAGTAGGACCAACCATAAGCGAGTTATAGAGTTGGATATAAATAATCTTTAACAAAAATTTGCTTTAAAATAAAATGTTTGAAAAACCGAAATTAAACTAAATTAATTGGGTCTAACACTTTAGTAGAGAAAAAAGGAGAAGACATAAAAATCACCAAAGTCTTCAAAGTTGTTTTTAGTCGTCATATTAATAACAATAACATTAATAATAATAATACTAATAGTACTAAATTTGCTTATATGCAAACGCTTAATTAAGGTAACAGTTGTTTGGTTTCTTGCTTATATCTCGAAAACAGTTACTCTTATCAATTTTTATCTCTTTACTAAAATTAAAGCCGACAAAATTTCCTACAAAATAGTTATTTGCATTTTTCATGTAGGACTAACCATAAGCGAGATATATGATTGAAAATAATTAATATTTAAAAAAAAAGTGCTTTAACAGAAAATGTCTTGTGATTTAAAATACACTTAATTTATTGGGTCCAACACTTTATTAGAGGAAAAAGGAGGTGACATAAAAGTCACTGAAGTCTTTAGAGTCGTTTTTAAATGCTGCATCTTCGACTTCGTCTCAAACATTGAAAACTGTATTACATTTTTGTTCAGTAACTGTAACAGTTTTCACTTTGGTTTTTTGCTTATATTTCGAAAACCGTTACTCCTGTCAAATTTTATCTTTTTTTCAAAATTAAAGCGGATGAAATTTCCTACAAAATAGTTATTTGCGAATGTCCTGTAGGACGAACCATAGGCGAGTTATAGAGTTGGATATAAATAATCTTTAACAAAAATTTGCTTTAAAATAAAATGTTTGAAAAAGCGAAATTAAACTAAATTAATTGGGTCTAACACTTTAGTAGAGAAAAAAGGAGAAGACATAAAAATGACCAAAGTCTTCAAAGTTGTTTTTAGTCGTCATATTAATAACAATAACATTAATAATAATAATACTAATAGTACTAAATTTGCTTATATACAAGCGCTTAATTAAGGTAACAGTTTTTGGTTTCTTGCTTATATCTCGAAATCAGTTACTCCTATCAATTTTTATCTTTCTTTAAAAATTAAAGCTGATAAAATTTCCTACAAAATAGTTATTCGCATTTCTTTTGTAAGACCAACCATAAGCGAGTTATAGAGTTGGATATAAATAATATTTAACAAAAATTTGCTTTAAAATAAAATGTTTGAATAACTGAAATTAAACTAAATTAATTGGGTCTAACACTTTAGTAGAGGAAAAAGGAGAAGACATAAAAGTCACTAAAGGTTTCAGAGTCGTCTTTAGTCGTCATATTAATAACAATAACATTAATAATAATAATACTAATAGTACTAAATTTGCTTATATGCAAACGCTTAATTAAGGTAACAGTTGTTTGGTTTCTTGCTTATATCTCGAAAACAGTTACTCCTATCAATTTTTATCTCTTTACTAAAATTAAAGATGACAAAATTTCCTACAAAATAGTTATTTGCATTTTTCATGTAGGACTAACCATATGCGAGATATATGATTGAAAATAATTAATATTTAAAAAAAAAGTGCTTTAACAGAAAATGTCTTGTGATTTAAAATACACTTAATTTATTGGGTCCAACACTTTATTAGAGGAAAAAGGAGGTGACATAAAAGTCACTGAAGTCTTTAGAGTCGTTTTTAAATGCTGCATCTTCGACTTCGTCTTAAACATTGAAAACTGTATTACATTTTTGTTCAGTAACTGTAACAGTTTTCACTTTGGTTTTTTGCTTATATCTCGAAAACCGTTACTCCTATCAAATTTTATCTTTTTTTCAAAATTAAAGCGGATAAAATTTCCTACAAAATAGTTATTTGCAAATTTCCTGTAGGGCGAACCATAGGCGAGTTATAGAGTTGGATATAAATAATCTTTAACAAAAATTTGCTTTAAAATAAAATGTTTGAAAAACCGAAATTAAACTAAATTAATTGGGTCTAACACTTTAGTAGAGAAAAAAGGAGAAGACATAAAAATCACCAAAGTCTTCAAAGTTGTTTTTAGTCGTCATATTAATAACAATAACATTAATAATAATAATACTAATAGTACTAAATTTGCTTATATGCAAGCGCTTAATTAAGGTAAGAGTTTTTTGTTTCTTGCTTATATCTCGAAAACAGTTACTCCTATCAATTTTTATCTTTTTACTAATAATAAAGCTGATAAAATTTGCAACAAAATAGTTATTTGCATTTTTCTTGTAGGATCAACCATAAGCGAGTTATAGAGTTGGATATAAATAATCTTTAACAAAAATTTGCTTTAAAATAAAATGTTTGAAAAACTGAAATTAAACTAAATTAATTTGGTCTAGCATTTTAGTAGAGGAAAAAGGAGGAGACATAAAAGTCACTAAAGTTTTCAGAGTCGTCTTTAGTCGTCATATTAATAACAATAACATTAATAATAATAATACTTATAGTACTAAATTTGCTTATATGCATGCGCTTAATTAAGGTAACAGTTTTTTGGTTTCTTGCTTATATCTCGAAAACAGTTACTCCTATCAATTTTTATCTTTCTTTAAAAATTAAAGCTGATAAAATTTCATACAAAATAGTTATTTGCATTTCTTTTGTAGGACCAACCATAAGCGAGTTATAGAGTTGGATATAAATAATCTTTAACAAAAATTTGCTTTAAAATAAAATGTTTGAAAAACCGAAATTAAACTAAATTAATTGGGTCTAACACTTTAGTAGAGGAAAAAGGAGAAGACATAAAAATCACCAAAGTCTTCAAAGTTGTTTTTAGTTGTCATATTAATAACAATAACATTAATAATAATAATACTAATAGTACTAAATTTGCTTATATGCAAACGCTTAATTAAGGTAACAGTTGTTTGGTTTCTTGCTTATATCTCGAAAACAGTTACTCTTATCAATTTTTATCTCTTTACTAAAATTAAAGCTGACAAAATTTCCTACAAAATAGTTATTTGCATTTTTCATGTAGGACTAACCATAAGCGAGATATATGATTGAAAATAATTAATATTTAAAAAAAAAGTGCTTTAACAGAAAATGTCTTGTGATTTAAAATACACTTAATTTATTGGGTCCAACACTTTATTAGAGGAAAAAGGATGTGACATAAAAGTCACTGAAGTCTTTAGAGTCGTTTTTAAATGCTGCATCTTCGACTTCGTCTCAAACATTGAAAACTGTATTACATTTTTGTTCAGTAACTGTAACAGTTTTCACTTTGGTTTTTTGCTTATATTTCGAAAACCGTTACTCCTATCAAATTTTATCTTTTTTTCAAAATTAAAGCGGATAAAATTTCCTACAAAATAGTTATTTGCAAATGTCCTGTAGGACGAACCATAGGCGAGTTATAGAGTTGGATATAAATAATCTTTAACAAAAATTTGCTTTAAAATAAAATGTTTGAAAAACCGAAATTAAACTAAATTAATTGGGTCTAACACTTTAGTAGAGAAAAAAGGAGAAGACATAAAAATCACCAAAGTCTTCAAAGTTGTTTTTAGTCGTCATATTAATAACAATAACATTAATAATAATAATACTAATAGTACTAAATTTGCTTATATGCAAGCGCTTAATTAAGGTAAGAGTTTTTTGGTTTCTTGCTTATATCTCGAAAACAGTTACTCCTATCAATTTTTATCTTTCTTTAAAGATTAAAGCTGATAAAATTTCCTACAAAATAGTTATTCGCATTTCTTTTGTAAGACCAACCATAAGCGAGTTATAGAGTTGGATATAAATATTTTTTAACAAAAATTTGCTTTAAAATAAAATGTTTGAATAACTGAAATTAAACTAAATTAATTGGGTCTAACACTTTAGTAGAGGAAAAAGGAGAAGACATAAAAGTCACTAAAGGTTTCAGAGTCGTCGTTAGTCGTCATATTAATAACAATAACATTAATAATAATAATACTAATAGTACTAAATTTGCTTATATGCAAACGCTTAATTAAGATAACAGTTTTTTGGTTTCTTGCTTATATCTCGAAAACAGTTACTCCTATCAATTTTTATTTTTTTACTAACATTAAAGCTGACAAAATTTCCTACAAAATAGTTATTTGCATTTTTCATGTAGGACTAACCATAAGCGAGATATATGATTGACAATAATTAATATTTAAAAAAAAAGTGCTTTAACAGAAAATGTCTTGTGATTTAAAATACACTTAATTTATTGGGTCCAACACTTTATTAGAGGAAAAAGGAGGTGACATAAAAGTCACTGAAGTCTTTAGAGTCGTTTTTAAATGCTGCATCTTCGACTTCGTCTCAAACATTGAAAACTGTATTACATTTTTGTTCAGTAACTGTAACAGTTTTCACTTTGGTTTTTTGCTTATATCTCGAAAGCCGTTACTCCTATCAAATTTTATCTTTTTTTCAAAATTAAAGCGGATAAAATTTTCTACAAAAATTTATTTACAAATTTCCTGTAGGACGAACCATAGGCGAGTTATAGAGTTGGATATAAATAATCTTTAACAAAAATTTGCTTTAAAATAAAATGTTTGAAAAACCGAAATTAAACTAAATTAATTGGGTCTAACACTTTAGTAGAGAAAAAAGGAGAAGACATAAAAATCACCAAAGTCTTCAAAGTTGTTTTTAGTCGTCATATTAATAACAATAACATTAATAATAATAATACTAATAGTACTAAATTTGCTTATATGCAAGCGCTTAATTAAGGTAAGAGTTTTTTGGTTTCTTGCTTATATCTCGAAAACAGTTACTCCTATCAATTTTTATCTTTCTTTAAAGATTAAAGCTGATAAAATTTCCTACAAAATAGTTATTCGCATTTCTTTTGTAAGACCAACCATAAGCGAGTTATAGAGTTGGATATAAATATTCTTTAACAAAAATTTGCTTTAAAATAAAATGTTTGAATAACTGAAATTAAACTAAATTAATTGGGTCTAACACTTTAGTAGAGGAAAAAGGAGAAGACATAAAAGTCACTAAAGGTTTCAGAGTCGTCGTTAGTCGTCATATTAATAACAATAACATTAATAATAATAATACTAATAGTACTAAATTTGCTTATATGCAAACGCTTAATTAAGATAACAGTTTTTTGGTTTCTTGCTTATATCTCGAAAACAGTTACTCCTATCAATTTTTATTTTTTTACTAACATTAAAGCTGACAAAATTTCCTACAAAATAGTTATTTGCATTTTTCATGTAGGACTAACCATAAGCGAGATATATGATTGACAATAATTAATATTTAAAAAAAAAGTGCTTTAACAGAAAATGTCTTGTGATTTAAAATACACTTAATTTATTGGGTCCAACACTTTATTAGAGGAAAAAGGAGGTGACATAAAAGTCACTGAAGTCTTTAGAGTCGTTTTTAAATGCTGCATCTTCGACTTCGTCTCAAACATTGAAAACTGTATTACATTTTTGTTCAGTAACTGTAACAGTTTTCACTTTGGTTTTTTGCTTATATCTCGAAAGCCGTTACTCCTATCAAATTTTATCTTTTTTTCAAAATTAAAGCGGATAAAATTTCCTACAAAAAAGTTATTTACAAATTTCCTGTAGGACGAACCATAGGCGAGTTATAGAGTTGGATATAAATAATCTTTAACAAAAATTTGCTTTAAAATAAAATGTTTGAAAAACCGAAATTAAACTAAATTAATTGGGTCTAACACTTTAGTAGGGAAAAAAGGAAAAGACATAAAAATCACCAAAGTCTTCAAAGTTGTTTTTAGTCGTCATATTAATAACAATAACATTAATAATAATAATACTAATAGTACTAAATTTGCTTATATGCAAGCGCTTAATTAAGGTAAGAGTTTTTTGGTTTCTTGCTTATATCTCGAAAACAGTTACTCCTATCAATTTTTATCTTTCTTTAAAAATTAAAGCTGATAAAATTTCCTACAAAATAGTTATTCGCGTTTCTTTTGTAGGACCAACCATAAGCGAGTTATAGAGTTGGATATAAATAATCTTTAACAAAAATTTGCTTTAAAATAAAATGTTTGAAAAACCGAAATTAAACTAAATTAATTGGGTCTAACACTTTAGTAGAGAAATAAGGAGAAGACATAAAAATCACCAAAGTCTTTAAAGTTGTTTTTAGTCGTCATATTAATAACAATAACATTAATAATAATAATACTAATAGTACTAAATTTGCTTATATGCAAACGCTTAATTAAGGTAACAGTTTTTTGGTTTCTTGCTTATATCTCGAAAACAGTTACTCCTATCAATTTTTATCTCTTTACTAAAATTAAAGCTGACAAAATTTCCTACAAAATAGTTATTTGCATTTTTTATGTAGGACTAACCATAAGCGAGATATATGATTGACAATAATTAATATTTAAAAAAAAAGTGCTTTAACAGAAAATGTCTTGTGATTTAAAATACACTTAATTTATTGGGTCCAACACTTTATTAGAGGAAAAAGGAGGTGACTTAAAAGTCACTGAAGTCTTTAGAGTCGTTTTTAAATGCTGCATCTTCGAATTCGTCTCAAACATTGAAAAATGGAATTACATTTTTGTTCAGTAACTGTATCAGTTTTCACTTTGGTTTTTTACTTATATCTCGAAAACCGTTACTCCTATCAAATTTTATCTTTTTTTCAAAATTAAAGCGGATAAAATTTCCTACAAAATAGTTATTTGCACATTTCCTGTAGGACGAACCATAGGCGAGTTATAGAGTTGGATATAAATAATTTTTAACAAAAATTTGCTTTAAAATAAAATGTTTGAAAAACTGAAATTAAACTAAATTAATTGGGTCTAGCATTTTAGTAGAGGAAAAAGGAGGAGACATAAAAGTCACTAAAGTTTTCAGAGTTTTCTTTAGTCGTCATATTAATAACAATAACATTAATAATAATAATACTTATAGTACTAAATTTGCTTATATGCATGCGCTTAATTAAGGTAACAGTTTTTTGGTTTCTTGCTTATATCTCGAAAACAGTTACTCTTATCAATTTTTATCTCTTTACTAAAATTAAAGCTGACAAAATTTCCTACAAAATAGTTATTTGCATTTTTCATGTAGGTCTAACCATAAGCGAGATATATGATTGAAAATAATTAATATTTAAAAAAAAAGTGCTTTAACAGAAAATGTCTTGTGATTTAAAATACACTTAATTTATTGGGTCCAACACTTTATTAGAGGAAAAAGGAGGTGACATAAAAGTCACTGAAGTCTTTAGAGTCGTTTTTAAATGCTGCATCTTCGACTTCGTCTCAAACATTGAAAACTGTATTACATTTTTGTTCAGTAACTGTAACAGTTTTCACTTTGGTTTTTTGCTTATATTTCGAAAACCGTTACTCCTATCAAATTTTATGTTTTTTTCAAAATTAAAGCGGATAAAATTTCCTACAAAATAGTTATTTGCAAATGTCCTGTAGGACGAACCATGGGCGAGTTATAGAGTTGGATATAAATAATCTTTAACAAAAATTTGCTTTAAAATAAAATGTTTGAAAAACCGAAATTAAACTAAATTAATTGGGTCTAACACTTTAGTAGAGAAAAAAGGAGAAGACATAAAAATCACCAAAGTCTTCAAAGTTGTTTTTAGTCGTCATATTAATAACAATAACATTAATAATAATAATACTAATAGTACTAAATTTGCTTATATGCAAGCGCTTAATTAAGGTAAGAGTTTTTTGGTTTCTTGCTTATATCTCGAAAACAGTTACTTCTATCAATTTTTATTTTTTTACTAATAATAAAGCTGATAAAATTTGCAACAAAATAGTTATTTGCATTTTTCTTGTAGGATCAACCATAAGCGAGTTATAGAGTTGGATATTAATAATATTCAACAAAAATTTGCTTTAAAATAAAATGTTTGAAAAACTGAAATTAAACTAAATCAATTGGGTCTAGCATTTTAGTAGAGGAAAAAGGAGGAGACATAAAAGTCACTAAAGTTTTCAGAGTCGTCTTTAGTCGTCATATTAATAACAATAACATTAATAATAATAATACTTATAGTACTAAATTTGCTTATATGCATGCGCTTAATTAAGGTAACAGTTTTTTGGTTTCTTGCTTATATCTCGAAAACAGTTACTCCTATCAATTTTTATCTCTTTACTAAAATTAAAGCTGACAAAATTTCCTACAAAATAGTTATTTGCATTTTTCATGTAGGACTAACCATAAGCGAGATATATGATTGACAATAATTAATATTTAAAAAAAAAGTGCTTTAACAGAAAATGTCTTGTGATTTAAAATACACTTAATTTATTGGGTCTAACACTTTATTAGAGGAAAAAGGAGAAGACATAAAAGTCACTAAAGGTTTCAGAGTCGTCTTTAGTCGTCATATTAATAACAATAACATTAATAATAATAATACTAATAGTACTAAATTTGCTTATATGCAAACGCTTAATTAAGGTAACAGTTGTTTGGTTTCTTGCTTATATCTCGAAAACAGTTACTCCTATCAATTTTTATTTCTTTACTAAAATTAAAGCTGACAAAATTTCCTACAAAATAGTTATTTGCATTTTTCATGTAGGACTAACCATAAGCGAGATATATGATTGACAATAATTAATATTTAAAAAAAAAGTGCTTTAACAGAAAATGTCTTGTGATTTAAAGTACACTTAATTTATTGGGTCTAACACATTATTAGAGAAAAAAGGAGGTAACATAAAAGTCACTGAAGTCTTTAAAGTCGTTTTTAAATGCTGCCTCTTCGACTTCGTCTCAAATATTGAAAACTGTATTACATTTTTGTTCAGTAACTGTAACAGTCTTCACTTGGGTTTTTTGCTTATATCTCGAAAACCGTTACTCCTATCAAATTTTATCTTTTTTTCAAAATTAAAGCGAATAAAATTTCCTACAAAATAGTTATTTGCAAATTTCCTGTAGGACGAACCATAGGCGAGTTATAGAGTTGGATATAAATAATTTTTAACAAAAATTTGCTTTAAAATAAAATGTTTGAAAAACTGAAATTAAACTAAATTAATTGGGTCTAGCATTTTAGTAGAGGAAAAAGGAGGAGACATAAAAGTTACTAAAGTTTTCAGAGTCGTCTTTAGTCGTCATATTAATAACAATAACATTAATAATAATAATACTTATAGTACTAAATTTGCTTATATGCATGCGCTTAATTAAGATAACAGTTTTTTGGTTTCTTGCTTATATCTCGAAAACAGTTACTTCTAT
>NW_026986718.1:30000-52500 GCF_031307605.1 Tribolium castaneum
AATAACTCTTTTGTAGGAAATTTTGTCAGCTTTAATTTTAGTAAAGAGATAAAAATTGATAGGAGTAACTGTTTTCGAGATATAAGCAAGAAACCAAAAAACTGTTACCTTAATTAAGCGTTTGCATATTAGCAAATTTAGTACTATTAGTATTATTATTATTAATGTTATTGTTATTAATATGACGACTAAAGACGACTCTGAAACCTTTAGTGACTTTTATGTCTTCTCCTTTTTCCTCTACTAAAGTGTTAGACCCAATTAATTTAGTTTAATTTAAGTTATTCAAACATTTTATTTTAAAGCAAATTTTTGTTAAAGAATATTTATATCCAACTCTATAACTCGCTTATGGTTGGTCTTACAAAAGAAATGCAATTAACTATTTTGTAGGAAATTTTATCAGCTTTAATTTTTAAAGAAAGATAAAAATTGATAGGAGTAACTGTTTTCGAGATATAAACAAGAAACCAAAAACTGTTACCTTAATTAAGCGCTTGTATATAAGCAAATTTAGTACTATTAGTATTATTATTATTAATGTTATTGTTATTAATATGACGACTAAAAACAACTTTGAAGACTTTGGTGATTTTTATGTCTTCTCCTTTTTTCTCTACTAAAGTGTTAGACCCAATTAATTTAGTTTAATTTCGGTTTTTCAAACATCTTATTTTAAAGCAAATTTTTGTTAAAGATTATTTATATCCAACTCTATAACTCGCCTATGGTTTGTCCTACAGGACATTTGCAAATAACTATTTTGTAGGAAATTTTATCCGCTATAATTTTGAAAAAAAGATAAAATTTGATAGGAGTAACGGTTTTCGAAATATAAGCAAAAAACCAAAGTGAAAACTGTTACAGTTACTGAACAAAAATGTAATACAGTTTTCAATGTTTGAGACGAAGTCAAAGATGCAGCATTTAAAAACGACTCTAAAGACTTCAGTGACTTTTATGTCACCTCCTTTTTCCTCTAATAAAGTGTTGGACCCAATAAATTAAGTGTATTTTAAATCACAAGACATTTTCTGTTAAAGCACTTTTTTTTTAAATATTAATTATTTTCAATCATATATCTCGCTTATGGTTAGTCCTACATGAAAAATGCAAATAACTATTTTGTAGGAAATTTTGTCAGCTTTAATTTTAGTGAAGAAATAAAAATTGATAGGAGTAACTGTTTTCGAGATATAAGCAAGAAACCAAACAACTGTTACCTTAATTAAGCGTTTGCATATAAGCAAATTTAGTACTATTAGTATTATTATTATTTTAATGTTATTGTTATTAATATGACGACTAAAGACGACTCTAAAACCTTTAGTGACTTTTATGTTTTCTCCTTTTTCCTCTACTAAAGTGTTAGACCCAATTAATTTAGTTTAATTTCAGTTATTCAAACATTTTATTTTAAAGCAAATTTTTGTTAAAGAATATTTATATCCAACTCTATAACTCGCTTATGGTTGGTCCTACAAAAGAAATGCGAATAACTGTTTTGTAGGAAATTTTATCAGCTTTAATTTTTAAAGAAAGATAAAAATTGATAGGAGTAACTGTTTTCGAGATATAAGCAAGAAACCAAAAAACTGTTACCTTAATTAAGCGTTGAAAATAATAATAATAATAATAGTAATAAAAATAATAATAATAATACTTTTAATAAGGAAAAATGAAGTTTATTTTGTGAGTTACATGAGCGTTTTCTCATTTCTATGTAAAAGATCATGTGTGATCTGTGTTTTTTGGCAATCTAAGCCATTTTATAGTTTTTAGACAAGAAATTGGCTAAAATTAATCACTCATTTTAAAACTGGTATAAAAACATTTACTATACAAAAGTTATAATCGGTTTTTAATAATAATAATAATAATAATAATAATAATAATAATAATAGTAATAATAATAATAATAATAATAATAATAATACTTATAATAATGAATTTCTTTTTAAATTAAAGCTTAGTTTTTCTAAGCAAAAATGAAGCTTATTTTGTGTGTTATATGAGCGTATTCTCATTTCTGTGCAAGAGATCATCTGTGATCTGTGTTTTTAGGCAAGAAATTGTCTAAAATTAATAACTCATTTTAAAACTGGTATAAAAACATTTACTATACAAAAGTTAATAATAATAATAATAATAATAATAATAACACTAATAATAATAATAATAATAATAATAATAATAATAATAATAATAATAATAATAATAATAATAATAGTAATAGTAATAAAAGTAATAATAATAATAATAATACTTTTAATGAGAAAAAATGAAGTTTATTTTGTGTGTTACATGAGCGTTTTCTCATTTCTATGCAAAAGATCATGTGTGATCTGTGTTTGAAACCTTTAGTGACTTTTATGTCTTCTTCTTTTTCCTCTACTAAAGTGTTAGACACAATTTAGTTTAGTTTCAGTTTTTCAAACATCTTATTTTAAAGCAAATTTTTGTTAATTATTATTTATATCCAACTCTATAACTCGCTTATGGTTGGTTCTACAAGAAAAATGCAAATAACTATTTTGTTGCAAATTTTATCAGCTTTATTATTAGTAAAAAAATAAAAATTGATAGGAGTAACTGTTTTCGAGATATAAGCAAGAAACCAAAAAACTCTTACCTTAATTAAGCCCTTGCATATAAGCAAATTTAGTACTATTAGTATTATTATTATTAATGTTATTGTTATTAATATGACGACTAAAAACAACTTTGAAGACTTTGGTGATTTTTATGTCTTCTCCTTTTTTCTCTACTAAAGTGTTAGACCCAATTAATTTAGTTTAATTTCGGTTTTTCAAACATTTTATTTTAAAGCAAATTTTTGTTAAAGATTATTTATATCCAACTCTATAACTCGCCTATGGTTTGTCCTACAGGACATTTGCAATTAACTATTTTGTAGGAAATTTTATCAGCTTTAATTTTTAAAGAAAGATAAAAATTGATAGGAGTAACTGTTTTTGAGATATAAGCAAGAAACCAAACAACTGTTACCTTAATTAAGCGTTTGCATATAAGCAAATTTAGTACTATTAGTATTATTATTATTTTAATGTTATTGTTATTAATATGACGACTAAAGACAACTCTGAAACCTTTAGTGACTTTTATGTCTTCTCCTTTTTCCTCTACTAAAGTGTTAGACCCAGTTAATTTAGTTTAATTTCGGTTTTTCAAACATCTTATTTTAAAGCAAATTTTTGTTAAAGATTATTTATATCCAACTCTATAACACGCCTATGGTTTGTCCTACAGGACATTTGCAAATAACTATTTTGTAGAAAATTTTATCCGCTTTAATTTTGAAAAAAAGATAAAATTTGATAGGAGTAACGGTTTTCGAAATATAAGCAAAAAACCAAAGTGAAAACTATTACAGTTACTGAACAAAAATGTAATACAGTTTTCAATGTTTGAGACGAAGTCGAAGATGCAGCATTTAAAAACGACTCTAAAGACTTCAGTGACTTTTATGTTACCTCCTTTTTCCTCTAATAAAGTGTTGGACCCAATAAATTAAGTGTATTTTAAATCACAAGACATTTTCTGTTAAAGCACTTTTTTTTTAAATATTAATTATTTTCAATCATATATCTTGCTTATGGTTAGTCCTACATGAAAAATGCAAATAACTATTTTGTAGGAAATTTTGTCAGCTTTAATTTTAGTAAAGAGATAAAAATTGATAAGAGTAACTGTTTTCGAGATATAAGCAAGAAACCAAACAAGTGTTACCTTAATTACGCGTTTGCATATAAGCAAATTTAGTACTATTAGTATTATTATTATTAATGTTATTGTTATTAATATGACGACTAAAAACAACTTTGAAAACTTTGGTGATTTTTATGTCTTCTCCTTTTTTCTCTACTAAAGTGTTAGACCCAATTAATTTAGTTTAATTTCGGTTTTTCAAACATTTTATTTTAAAGCAAATTTTTGTTAAAGATTATTTATATCCAACTCTATAACTCGCTTATGGTTGGTCCTACAAAAGAAATGCAAATAACTATTTTGTATGAAATTTTATCAGCTTTAATTTTTAAAGAAAGATAAAAATTGATAGAAGTAACTGTTTTCGAGATATAAGCAAGAAACCAAAAAACTGTTATCTTAATTAAGCGCATGCATATAAGCAAATTTAGTACTATAAGTATTATTATTATTAATGTTATTGTTATTAATATGACGACTAAAGACGACTCTGAAAACTTTAGTAACTTTTATGTCTCCTCCTTTTTCCTCTACTAAAATGCTAGACCCAATTAATTTAGTTTAATTTCAGTTTTTCAAACATTTTATTTTAAAGCAAATTTTTGTTAAAAATTATTTATATCCAACTCTATAACTCGCCTATGGTTCGTCCTACAGGAAATTTGCAAATAACTATTTTGTAGGAAATTTTATTCGCTTTAATTTTGAAAAAAAGATAAAATTTGATAGGAGTAACGGTTTTCGAGATATAAGCAAAAAACCAAAGTGAAGACTGTTACAGTTACTGAACAAAAATGTAATACAGTTTTCAATATTTGAGACGAAGTCGAAGAGGCAGCATTTAAAAACGACTTTAAAGACTTCAGTGACTTTTATGTTACCTCCTTTTTTCTCTAATAATGTGTTAGACCCAATAAATTAAGTGTACTTTAAATCACAAGACATTTTCTGTTAAAGCACTTTTTTTTTAAATATTAATTATTGTCAATCATATATCTCGCTTATGGTTAGTCCTACATGAAAAATGCAAATAACTATTTTGTAGGAAATTTTGTCAGCTTTAATTTTAGTAAAGAAATAAAAATTGATAGGAGTAACTGTTTTCGAGATATAAGCAAGAAACCAAACAACTGTTACCTTAATTAAGCGTTTGCATATAAGCAAATTTAGTACTATTAGTATTATTATTATTAATGTTATTGTTATTAATATGACGACTAAAGACGACTCTGAAACCTTTAGTGACTTTTATGTCTTCTCCTTTTTCCTCTAATAAAGTGTTAGACCCAATAAATTAAGTGTATTTTAAATCACAAGACATTTTCTGTTAAAGCACTTTTTTTTTAAATATTAATTATTGTCAATCATATATCTCGCTTATGGTTAGTCCTACATGAAAAATGCAAATAACTATTTTGTAGGAAATTTTGTCAGCTTTAATTTTAGTAAAGAGATAAAAATTGATAGGAGTAACTGTTTTCGAGATATAAGCAAGAAACCAAAAAACTGTTACCTTAATTAAGCGCATGCATATAAGCAAATTTAGTACTATAAGTATTATTATTATTAATGTTATTGTTATTAATATGACGAATAAAGACGACTCTGAAAACTTTAGTGACTTTTATGTCTCCTCCTTTTTCCTCTACTAAAATGCTAGACCCAATTGATTTAGTTTAATTTCAGTTTTTCAAACATTTTATTTTAAAGCAAATTTTTGTTGAATATTATTAATATCCAACTCTATAACTCGCTTATGGTTGATCCTACAAGAAAAATGCAAATAACTATTTTGTTGCAAATTTTATCAGCTTTATTATTAGTAAAAAAATAAAAATTGATAGAAGTAACTGTTTTCGAGATATAAGCAAGAAACCAAAAAACTCTTACCTTAATTAAGCGCTTGCATATAAGCAAATTTAGTACTATTAGTATTATTATTATTAATGTTATTGTTATTAATATGACGACTAAAAACAACTTTGAAGACTTTGGTGATTTTTATGTCTTCTCCTTTTTTCTCTACTAAAGTGTTAGACCCAATTAATTTAGTTTAATTTCGGTTTTTCAAACATTTTATTTTAAAGCAAATTTTTGTTAAAGATTATTTATATCCAACTCTATAACTCGCCCATGGTTCGTCCTACAGGACATTTGCAAATAACTATTTTGTAGGAAATTTTATCCGCTTTAATTTTGAAAAAAACATAAAATTTGATAGGAGTAACGGTTTTCGAAATATAAGCAAAAAACCAAAGTGAAAACTGTTACAGTTACTGAACAAAAATGTAATACAGTTTTCAATGTTTGAGACGAAGTCGAAGATGCAGCATTTAAAAACGACTCTAAAGACTTCAGTGACTTTTATGTCACCTCCTTTTTCCTCTAATAAAGTGTTGGACCCAATAAATTAAGTGTATTTTAAATCACAAGACATTTTCTGTTAAAGCACTTTTTTTTTAAATATTAATTATTTTCAATCATATATCTCGCTTATGGTTAGACCTACATGAAAAATGCAAATAACTATTTTGTAGGAAATTTTGTCAGCTTTAATTTTAGTAAAGAGATAAAAATTGATAAGAGTAACTGTTTTCGAGATATAAGCAAGAAACCAAAAAACTGTTACCTTAATTAAGCGCATGCATATAAGCAAATTTAGTACTATAAGTATTATTATTATTAATGTTATTGTTATTAATATGACGACTAAAGAAAACTCTGAAAACTTTAGTGACTTTTATGTCTCCTCCTTTTTCCTCTACTAAAATGCTAGACCCAATTAATTTAGTTTAATTTCAGTTTTTCAAACATTTTATTTTAAAGCAAATTTTTGTTAAAAATTATTTATATCCAACTCTATAACTCGCCTATGGTTCGTCCTACAGGAAATGTGCAAATAACTATTTTGTAGGAAATTTTATCCGCTTTAATTTTGAAAAAAAGATAAAATTTGATAGGAGTAACGGTTTTCGAGATATAAGTAAAAAACCAAAGTGAAAACTGATACAGTTACTGAACAAAAATGTAATTCCATTTTTCAATGTTTGAGACGAATTCGAAGATGCAGCATTTAAAAACGACTCTAAAGACTTCAGTGACTTTTAAGTCACCTCCTTTTTCCTCTAATAAAGTGTTGGACCCAATAAATTAAGTGTATTTTAAATCACAAGACATTTTCTGTTAAAGCACTTTTTTTTTAAATATTAATTATTGTCAATCATATATCTCGCTTATGGTTAGTCCTACATAAAAAATGCAAATAACTATTTTGTAGGAAATTTTGTCAGCTTTAATTTTAGTAAAGAGATAAAAATTGATAGGAGTAACTGTTTTCGAGATATAAGCAAGAAACCAAAAAACTGTTACCTTAATTAAGCGTTTGCATATAAGCAAATTTAGTACTATTAGTATTATTATTATTAATGTTATTGTTATTAATATGACGACTAAAAACAACTTTAAAGACTTTGGTGATTTTTATGTCTTCTCCTTATTTCTCTACTAAAGTGTTAGACCCAATTAATTTAGTTTAATTTCGGTTTTTCAAACATTTTATTTTAAAGCAAATTTTTGTTAAAGATTATTTATATCCAACTCTATAACTCGCTTATGGTTGGTCCTACAAAAGAAACGCGAATAACTATTTTGTAGGAAATTTTATCAGCTTTAATTTTTAAAGAAAGATAAAAATTGATAGGAGTAACTGTTTTCGAGATATAAGCAAGAAACCAAAAAACTCTTACCTTAATTAAGCGCTTGCATATAAGCAAATTTAGTACTATTAGTATTATTATTATTAATGTTATTGTTATTAATATGACGACTAAAAACAACTTTGAAGACTTTGGTGATTTTTATGTCTTTTCCTTTTTTCCCTACTAAAGTGTTAGACCCAATTAATTTAGTTTAATTTCGGTTTTTCAAACATTTTATTTTAAAGCAAATTTTTGTTAAAGATTATTTATATCCAACTCTATAACTCGCCTATGGTTCGTCCTACAGGAAATTTGTAAATAACTTTTTTGTAGGAAATTTTATCCGCTTTAATTTTGAAAAAAAGATAAAATTTGATAGGAGTAACGGCTTTCGAGATATAAGCAAAAAACCAAAGTGAAAACTGTTACAGTTACTGAACAAAAATGTAATACAGTTTTCAATGTTTGAGACGAAGTCGAAGATGCAGCATTTAAAAACGACTCTAAAGACTTCAGTGACTTTTATGTCACCTCCTTTTTCCTCTAATAAAGTGTTGGACCCAATAAATTAAGTGTATTTTAAATCACAAGACATTTTCTGTTAAAGCACTTTTTTTTAAATATTAATTGTTTTCAAACTTAAATCTCGCTTATGGTTAGTCCTACATGAAAAATGCAAATAACTATTTTGTAGGAAATTTTAGCAGCTTTAATTTTAGTAAAAAGATAAAAATTGATAGGAGTAACTGTTTTTGAGATATAAGCAAGAAACCAAAAAACTGTTACCTTAATTAAGCGCTTGCATATAAGCAAATTTTGTACTATTAGTATTATTATTAATAATGTTATTGTTTTTATTATGACGACTAAAGACGACTCTGAAACCTTTAGTAACTTTTATGTCTTCTCCTTTTTCCTCTACTAAAGTGTTAGACACAATTAATTTAGTTTAATTTCAGTTATTCAAACATTTTATTTTAAAGCAAATTTTTGTTAAATATTATTTATATCTAACTCTATAACTCGCTTATGGTTGGTCCTACAAGAAAAATGCAAATAACTATTTTGTAGGAAATTTTAGCAGCTTTAATTTTAGTAAAAAGATAAAAATTGATAGGAGTAACTAATTTCGAGATATAAGCAAGAAACCAAAAAACTGTTACCTTAATTAAGCGCTTGCATATAAGCAAATTTAGTACTATAAGTATTATTATTATTATTAATGTTATTGTTATTAATATGACGACTAAAAACGTCTCTGAAGACTTTGGTGACTTTTATGTCTTCTCCTTTTTTCTCTACTAAATTGTTAGATCCAATTAATTTAGTTTAATTTCGGTTTTTCAAACATTTTATTTTAAAGCAAATTTTTGTTAAATATTATTAATATTCAACTCTATAACTCGCTTATGATTGGTCTTACAAAAGAAATGCAAATAACTATTTTGTAGGAAATTTCATCAGCTTTAATTTTGAAAAAAAGATAAAAATTGATAGGAGTAACTGTTTTCGAGATATAAGCAAAAAAGCAATAAGAAAACTCTAACTGTTACTGAACAAAAATGTAATTCAGTTTTTAATGTTTGAGACGAAGACAAAAATGCAGCATTTAAAAACGACTCTGAAGACTTCAGTGACTTTTATGTCACCTCCTTTTTCTTTTAATAAAGTATTGGACCCAATAAATTAAGTGTATTTTAAATCACAGTTTTTTGGTTTCTTGCTTATATCTCGAAAACAGTTACTCCTATCAATTTTTATCTTTTTACTAAAATTAAAGCTGACAAAATTTCCTACAAAGTAGTTATTTGCATTTTTCATGTAGAACTAACCATAAGCGAGATATATGTTTGAAAATAATTAATATTAAAAAAAAAAGTGCTTTAACAGAAAATGTCTTGTGATTTAAAATACACTTAATTTATTGGGTCTAACACTTTATTAGAGGAAAAAGGAGGTGACATAAAAGTCACTGAAGTCTTTAGAGTCGTTTTTAAATGCTGCATCTTCGACTTCGTCTCAAACATTGAAAACTGTATTACATTTTTGTTCAGTAACTGTAACAGTTTTCACTTTGGTTTTTTGCTTATATCTCGAAAACCGTTACTCCTATCAAATTTTATCTTTTTTTCAAAATTAAAGCGGATAAAATTTCCTACAAAATAGTTATTTGCAAATTTCCTGTAGGACGAACCATAGGCGAGTTATAGAGTTGGATATAAATAATTTTTAACAAAAATTTGCTTTAAAATAAAATGTTTGAAAAACTGAAATTAAACTAAATTAATTGGGTCTAGCATTTTAGTAGAGGAAAAAGGAGGAGACATAAAAGTCACTAAAGTTTTCTGAGTCGTCTTTAGTCGTCATATTAATAACAATAACATTAATAATAATAATACTTATAGTACTAAATTTGCTTATATGCATGCGCTTAATTAAGGTGACAGTTTTTTGGTTTCTTGCTTATATCTCGAAAACAGTTACTCCTATCAATTTTTATCTTTCTTTAAAAATTAAAGCTGATAAAATTTCATACAAAATAGTTATTTGCATTTCTTTTGTAGGACCAACCATAAGCGAGTTATAGAGTTAGATATAAATAATCTTTAACAAAAATTTGCTTTAAAATAAAATGTTTGAAAAACCGAAATTAAACTAAATTAATTGGGTCTAACACTTTAGTAGAGAAAAAAAGAGAAAACATAAAAATCACCAAAGTCTTCAAAGTTGTTTTTAGTCGTCATATTAATAACAATAACATTAATAATAATAATACTAATAGTACTAAATTTGCTTATATGCAAACGCTTAATTAAGGTAACTGTTGTTTGGTTTCTTGCTTATATCTCGAAAACAGTTACTTTTATCAATTTTTATCTCTTTACTAAAATTAAAGCTGACAAAATTTCCTACAAAATAGTTATTTGCATTTTTCATGTAGGACTAACCATAAGCGAGATATATGATTGAAAATAATTAATATTTAAAAAAAAAGTGCTTTAACAGAAAATGTCTTGTGATTTAAAATACACTTAATTTATTGAGTCCAACACTTTATTAGAGGAAAAAGGAGGTGACATACAAGTCACTGAAGTCTTTAGAGTCGTTTTTAAATGCTGCATCTTCGACTTCGTCTCAAACATTGAAAACTGTATTACATTTTTGTTCAGTAACTGTAACAGTTTTCACTTTGGTTTTTTGCTTATATTTCGAAAACCGTTACTCCTATTAAATTTTATCTTTTTTTCAAAATTAAAGCGGATAAAATTTCCTACAAAATAGTTATTTGCAAATGTCCTGTAGGACGAACCATAGGCGAGTTATAGAGTTGGATATAAATAATCTTTAACAAAAATTTGCTTTAAAATAAAATGTTTGAAAAACCGAAATTAAACTAAATTCTTAGAAAAACTAAGCTTCAATTTAGAAAGAAATTCATTATAAGTATTATTAATATTATTATTATTATTATTACTTTTATTACTATTATTATTATTATTATTATTATTATTATTATTATTATTATTATTATTATTATTATTATTATTATTATTATTATTATTATTATTATTATTATTATTCATATTATTATTATTATTATTATTATTATTATTATTATTATTATTAAAAACCGATTATAACTTTTGTATAGTAAATGTTTTTATACCAGTTTTAAAATGAGTTATTAATTTTAGACAATTTCTTGCCTAAAAACACAGATCACAGATGATCTCTTGCATAGAAATGAGAAAACGCTCATATAACACACAAAATAAGCTTCATTTTTGCTTAAAAAACTAAGCTTTCCTTTATTACTATTATTATTTTTATTACTATTATTATTATTATTATTATTACTATTATTATTATTATTATTATTATTATTATTATTATTATTATTATTATTATTATTATTATTGATATTAGTTTTATTTTTATTATTAAAAACTTATATTAAACAGACAGAAAACGTCGTATTCTGTCACAAATGAGCTAATTATGTATCACTTTAAATAGAAGCAGTTTATCCTGTTAGTTTCTTTGCTTACATAAGAGCAAACTTTTGCAAAGCGTAACTAAAACCACATATTCTGACACAAAAAAACGAATTACGTTATAGACTTGACGAGAACGGCGTATCTCGGACGATTCTATGCTTCAACACAAATATATTTTTATATTCAATGGATGCAAAATCTTATTATTATTATTATTATTACTATTAATATTATTATTATTAAAAACCGATTATAACTTTTGTATAGTAAATGTTTTTATACCAGTTTTGAAATGAGTTATTAATTTTAGACAATTTCTTGCCTAAAAACACAGATCACAGATGATCTCTTGCATAGAAATGAGAAAACGCTTATGTAACACACAAAATAAGCTTCATTTTTCCTTGTTAAAAGTATTATTATTATTATTACTTTTATTACTATTACTATTATTATTATTATTTTATTATTATTATTATTATTATTATTATTATTATTATTATTATTATTATTCAAGAAAACTTACATCGAACAGACTAAAAACGTATAAATCTGGCATAAAAGAGCAATTTATGTATCACTTTGTATAAAGGCAGCTAATCCTATTCGTTTCATTGCTAAAATAGACTAAATTGTTATTAATCCTAACAAAAACGCAGTATTTTGGCACAAAATACTAATTACTTTATAGTTATGACGAGAATAGCTTATTTGGAATGATTCTATGCTTCCAAACGAGTAAATTTTTATTAAACAAATGCCAAACATCATGTTTTGTCCTATAATGACATTTTATATTGCAGTTTGTATTAAAACAAAGTATTTTCGTTGATTCTTTGTTTGAAACAGCAAACCTAACATTAAAGAATCTGAAAACTTTGTATTCGGACACAAACCACCGAATTTTGTATCAGTTTAGACAAAAACGTTTAATTTTCGACA
Organism: Tribolium castaneum; assembly: GCF_031307605.1. Classification (NCBI taxonomy): domain Eukaryota; kingdom Metazoa; phylum Arthropoda; class Insecta; order Coleoptera; family Tenebrionidae; genus Tribolium; species Tribolium castaneum. Next base: position 42,368 of record NW_026986718.1, read on the forward strand.
ATATTTTGCTTTGAACAAGAAAACTTATATCAAACAGACTAAAAACGTCTTATTTTAGCACAAAACAAAAGATTTGCGTTATAGTCTTGACGAGAACTGTTAATTTCAAACGATTCTATGCTTTGAAACCAGTATACTTTTACTAAACAGAGGCAAAACGTCTGATTTCGCCTTTGAAAAACGATTTATGTCACAGTTTGGATTAAAACCAATTATTTTCGTTTATTCATTGTTACAAACAAGAAACCTTACATCAAAGAAACTGAAAACCTCTTATTCAGACACAGAAAATCAAATTACGTTTCAGTTTGGACAGAAACTGCTTATTTTAGACGATCCTTTCTTTTGAACACGAAAACTTACATTAAAAAGATTAAAAACGTCTTATTCTGGCTCAAAACTGCAAATTATGTATTACTTTGGATAAAAGCAGTTTATCCTGATTACTCCTTTGCTTAGAATAGGGCAAACTTGCATAAAACTTAATGAAAACTTTAAATTTCGTCTCAAAGAAATAATTTACGTTATAGTTTTGACCAGAACTGTTAATTTCAAACGATTTTATGCCACCAAACGAGAAAACTTTCACTAAACAGATGCCAAACGTCTTAGTTCGTTTTATTAAAACTACTTAAGTTACAGTTTAAAGAAAAACATATTATTTTCGTTGTTGTTGTGGCAAAATAATTTATTTCGAATGATTCAATGGAGCGAAACGAGTAAACTTTTATAGGACAGATGCAAAACACCATTTTACCACATAAATCGTCATTTTAAAGCAAAGTATTAGCTTTTGCACTTGTTTAATTAAAGTTTGCTAACTTCGAAGAATGTAATCGTCCGAAATATTTTTTTTTGTCAAAAATATAACGTAATTTGTTCTTTTGAGCTTGAATATAGAGTTTTCATTACGTTTTATAGTAGTTTACTCTACTCTAAGCATAGAATCAAACAGAGTAATCCGCTTTTGTTAAAACTGATACATAATTTGCTCTTATTTTCGAGAATAAAACGTTTTCAATATGTTTGATAAAATTTTTCTTGTTTATAGCAAGGAATCGTTTAAAATTAGCTGTATTTGCCTAAACTGATACGTAATTCGATATTTGTGCATGGATACGAAATTTTCAGTTACTTTGACGTAAAATTTCTTGTTGCAAAAGGTAATACTTTATATGGTAATATGTGGTTTTGCATCTGCCTCATAAAAGTTCATTAGTTTCCAATCATAAAATCGCTTGAAATTAACAGTGCTGGTCAAAACTATTACGTAAATTATTTCTTTAAGACGAAATTTAAAGTTTTTATTAAGTTTTATACAAGTTTACTCTATTCTAAGTAAAGGAGTAATCAGGATAAATTGCTTTTATCTAGAGTAATATATAATTTGCAGTTTTCAGCCAGAATAAGACGTTTTTAATCTTTTTAATGTAAGTTTTCGTGTTCAAAAGAAAGGATCGTCTAAAATAAGCAGTTTCTGTCCAAACTGAAACGTAATTTGATTTTCTGTGTCTGAATAAGAGGTTTTCAGTTTCTTTGATGTAAGGTTTCTTGTTTGTAACAATGAATAAACGAAAACAATTGGTTTTAATCCAAACTGTGACATAAATCGTTTTTCAAAGGCGAAATCAGACGTTTTGCCTCTGTTTAGTAAAAGTATACTGGTTTCAAAGCATAGAATCGTTTGAAATTAACAGTTCTCATCAAGACTATAACGCAAATCTTTTGTTTTGTGCTAAAATAAGACGTTTTTAGTCTGTTTGATATAAGTTTTCTTGTTCAAAGCAAAATATTGTCAAAAATCAACCGTTTTTGTCTAAACTGATACAAAATTCGGTGGTTTGTGTCCGAATACAAAGTTTTCAGATCCTTTAATGTTAGGTTTGCTGCTTCAAACAAAGAATCAACGAAAATACTTTGTTTTAATACAAACTGCAATATAAAATGTCATTATAGGACAAAACATGATGTTTGGCATCCGTTTAATAAAAATTTACTCGTTTGGAAGCATAGAATCATTCCAAATAAGCTATTCTCGTCATAACTATAATGTAATTAGTATTTTGTGCCAAAATACTGCGTTTTTGTTAGGATTAATAACAATTTAGTCTATTTTAGCAATGAAACGGATAGGATTAGCTGCCTTTATACAAAGTGATACATAAATTGCTCTTTTATGCCAGCTTTATACGTTTTTAGTCTGTTCGATGTAAGTTTTCTTGTTCAAAGCAAAAGATCGTCTAAAATAAGCCGTTTTTGTTTGAACTGATGAACAATTCGGACTAAGAGTCAACAAAAATAATTTGTTTTAATCCAAACTGATACTTTTTGTTTCTATAAGAGTCCTACAAGAGTCCGAGATACGCCGTTCTCGTCAAGTCTATAACGTAATTCGTTTTTTTGTGTCAGAATATGTGACTTTAGTTACGCTTTATAAAAGTTTGCTCTTATGTAAACAAAGGAACAAACAGGATAAACTGCTTCTATTTAAAGTGATACATAATAAGCTCTTTTGTGACAGAATACGTTTTCTGTCTGTTTAATATAAGTTTTTAATAATAATAATAATAATAATAATAATAATAATAATAATAATAATAATAATAATAATAATAATAATAATAATAATAATAATAATAATAATAATAATAATAATGATAATAACAATAATAATAATAATAATAGTAATGAAAGTAAGCTTAGTTTTCTAAGCAAAAATGAAGCTTGTTTTGTGTGTTATATGAGCGTTTTCTCATTTCTATGGAAGAGATCATCCGTGATCTGTGTTTTAGGCAAGAAAATGTCTAAAATTAATAACTCATTTTAAAACTGGTATAAAAACATTTACTATACAAAAGTTAATAATAATAATAATAATAATAATAGTAATATTAATAATAATAATAATAATAATAATAATAATAATAGTAATAGTAATAGTAATAAAAGTAATAATAATAATAATAATACTTTTAATAAGGAAAAATGAAGCTTATTTTGTGTGTTACATGAGCGTTTTCTCATTTCTATGCAAGAGATCATCTGTGATCTGTGTTTTTAGGCAAGAAATTGTCTAAAATTAATAACTCATTTCAAGACTGGTATAAAAACATTTACTATACAAAAGTTATAATCGGTTTTTAATACTAATAATATTAATAGTAATAATAATAATAATAATAATAATAATAATAATAATAATAATAATAATAATAATAATAATAATAATAATAATAATAAAAGTAATAGTAATAATAATAATAAAAATAATAATAATAGTAGTAATAAAAGTAAGCTTAGTTTTCTAAGAAAAAATAAAGCTTATTTTGTGTGTTATATGAGCGTTTTCTCATTTCTATGCAAGAGATCATCTGTGATCTGTGTTTTTAGGCAAGAAGTTGTCTAAAATTAATAACTCATTTTAAAACTGGTATAAAAACTTTTACTATACAAAAGTTAATGAAAATAATAATAATAATAATAATAGTAATAAAAATAATAATAATAATACTTTTAATAAGGAAAAATGAAGTTTATTTTGTGAGTTACATGAGCGTTTTCTCATTTCTATGTAAAAGATCATGTGTGATCTGTGTTTTTAGGCAATCTAAGCGATTTTATAGTTTTTAGACAAGAAATTGGCTAAAATTAATCACTCACTTTAAAACTGGTATAAAAACATTTACTATACAAAAGTTATAATCGGTTTTTAATAATAATAATAATAATAATAATAATAATAATAATAATAATAATAATAATAATAATAATACTTATAATAATGAATTTCTTTTTAAATTAAAGCTTAGTTTTTCTAAGCAAAAATGAAGCTTATTTTGTGTGTTATATGAGCGTATTCTCATTTCTGTGCAAGAGATCATCTGTGATCTGTGTTTTTAGGCAAGAAATTGTCTAAAATTAATAACTCATTTTAAAACTGGTATAAAAACATTTACTATACAAAAGTTAATAATAATAATAATAATAATAATAATAACACTAATAATAATAATAATAATAATAATAATAATAGTAATAGTAATAAAAGTAATAATAATAATAATAATACTTTTAATAAGGAAAAATGAAGTTTATTTTGTGTGTTACATGAGCGTTTTCTCATTTCTATGCAAAAGATCATGTGTGATCTGTGTTTTTAGGCAATCTAAGCCAATTTATAGTTTATAGGCAAGAAATTGTCTAAAATTAATAACTCATTTTAAAGCTGGAAAAAAAACATTTACTATACAAAAGTTAATAATAATAATAATAATAATAATAATAATATTAATAATAATAATAATAATAATAATAATAATAATAATAATAATAATAATAATAATAATAATAATAATAATAATAATAATAATAACAACAATAATATTAATAATAATAATAGTAATAGTAATAAAAGTAATAATAATAATAATACTTTTAATAAGGAAAAATGAAGTTTATTTTGTGTGTTACATGAGCGTTTTCTCATTTTAATGGAAAAGATCATGTGTGATCTGTGTTTTTGGCACTCTAAGCCATTTTATAGTTTTAGGCAAGAAATTGTCAAACATTAATCACTCATTTTAAAACTGGTATAAAAACATTTACTATACAAAACTTATAATCGGTTTTTAATAATAATAATAATAATAATAATAATAATAATAATAATAATAATAATAATAATAATAATAATAATAATAATAATAATTATAATAATAATAATAATAATAGTAATAAAAATAATAACAATAATAATAAAAATAATAATAATAATAATAATACTTATAATAATGATTTTCTTTCTAAATTAACGCTTAGTTTTTCTAAGCAAAAATGAAGCTTATTTTGTGTTATCTAAGCGTTTTCTCATTTCTACGCAAGAGATCATCTGTGATCTGTGTTTTTAGGCAAGAAATTGTCTAAAATTAATAACTCATTTTAAAACTGAGTACTAAATTTGCTTATATGCAAACGCTTAATTAAGGTAACAGTTTTTTGGTTTCTTGTTTATATCTCGAAAACAGTTACACTTATCAATTTTTATTTTTTTACTAAAATTAAAGCTGATAAAATTTGCTACAAAATAGTTATTTGCATTTTTCTTGTAGAACCAACCATAAGCGAGTTATAGAGTTGGATATTAAATTTATTTAACAAAAATTTGCTTTAAAATAAAATGTTTGAAAATCTGAAATTAAACTAAATTAATTGTGTTAATATGACGACTAAAAACAACTTTGAAGACTTTGGTGATTTTTATGTCTTTTCCTTTTTCTTCTACTAAAATGCTAGACCCAATTAATTTAGTTTAATTTCAGTTTTTCAAACATTTTATTTTAAAGCAAATTTTTGTTAAAGATTATTTATATCCAACTCTATAACTCGCTTATGGTTGGTCCTACAAAAGAAACGCGAATAACTATTTTGTAGGAAATTTTATCAGCTTTAATTTTTAAAGAAAGATAAAAATTGATTGGAGTAACTGTTTTCGAGATATAAGCAAGAAACCAAAAAACTCTTACCTTAATTAAGCGCTTGCATATAAGCAAATTTAGTACTATTAGTATTATTACTATTAATGTTATTGTTATTAATATGACGACTAAAGACGACTCTGAAAACTTTAGTGACTTTTATGTCTCCTCCTTTTTCCTCTACTAAAATGCTAGACCCAATTAATTTAGTTTAATTTCAGTTTTTCAAACATTTTATTTTAAAGCAAATTTTTGTTAAAAATTATTTATATCCAACTCTATAACTCGCCTATGGTTCGTCCTACAGGAAATTTGCAAATAACTATTTTGTAGGAAATTTTATCCGTTTTAATTTTGAATAAAAGATAAAATTTGATAGGAGTAACGGTTTTCGAGATATAAGCAAAAAACCAAAGTGAAAACTGTTACAGTTACTGAACAAAAATGTAATACAGTTTTCAATGTTTGAGACGAAGTCGAAGATGCAGCATTTAAAAACGACTCTAAAGAATTCAGTGACTTTTACGTCACCTCCTTTTCCCTCTAATAAAGTGTTAGACCCATTAAATTAAGTGTATTTTAAATCACAAGACATTTTCTGTTAAAGCACTTTTTTTTTAAATATTAATTATTGTCAATCATATATCTCGCTTATGGTTAGTCCTACATGAAAAATGCAAATAACTATTTTGTAGGAAATTTTGTCAGCTTTAATTTTAGTAAAGAGATAAAAATTGATAGGAGTAACTGTTTTCGAGATATAAGCAAGAAACCAAAAAACTGTTACCTTAATTAAGCGCATGCATATAAGCAAATTTAGTACTATAAGTATTATTATTATTAATGTTATTGTTATTAATATGACGACTAAAGACGACTCTGAAAACTTTAGTGATTTTTATGTCTCCTCCTTTTTCCTCTACTAAAATGCTAGACCCAATTAATTTAGTTTAATTTCAGTTTTTCAAACATTTTATTTTAAAGCAAATTTTTGTTGAATATTATTAATATCCAACTCTATAACTCGCTTATGGTTGATCCTACAAGAAAAATGCAAATCACTATTTTGTTGCAAATTTTATCAGCTTTATTATTAGTAAAAAGATAAAAATTGATAGGAGTAACTGTTTTCGAGATATAAGCAAGAAACCAAAAAACTCTTACCTTAATTAAGCGCTTGCATATAAGCAAATTTAGTACTATTAGTATTATTATTATTAATGTTATTGTTATTAATATGACGACTAAAAACAACTTTGAAGACTTTGGTGATTTTTATGTTTTCTCCTTTTTTCTCTACTAAAGTGTTAGACCCAATTAATTTAGTTTAATTTCGGTTTTTCAAACATTTTATTTTAAAGCAAATTTTTGTTAAAGATTATTTATATCCAACTCTATAACTCGCTTATGGTTGGTCCTACAAAAGAAATGCAAATAACTATTTTGTATGAAATTTTATCAGCTTTAATTTTTAAAGAAAGATAAAAATTGATAGGAGTAACTGTTTTCGAGATATAAGCAAGAAACCAAAAAACTGTTACCTTAATTAAGCGCCTGCATATAAGCAAATTTAGTACTATAAGTATTATTATTATTAATGTTATTGTTATTAATATGACGACTAAAGACGACTCTGAAAACTTTAGTGACTTTTATGTCTCCTCCTTTTTCCTCTACTAAAATGCTAGACCCAATTAATTTAGTTTAATTTCAGTTTTTCAAACATTTTATTTTAAAGCAAATTTTTGTTAAAAATTATTTATATCCAACTCTATAACTCGCCTATGGTTCGTCCTACAGGAAATTTGCAAATAACTATTTTGTAGGAAATTTTATCCGCTTTAATTTTGAAAAAAAAATAAAATTTGATAGGAGTAACGGTTTTCGAGATATAAGCAAAAAACCAAAGTGAAAACTGTTACAATTACTGAACAAAAATGTATAACAGTTTTCAATGTTTGAGACGAAGTCGAAGATGCAGCATTTAAAAACGACTCTAAAGACTTCAGTGACTTTTATGTCACCTCCTTTTTCCTCTAATAAAGTGTTAGACCCAATAAATTAAGTGTATTTTAAATCACAAGACATTTTCTGTTAAACCACTTTTTTTTTTTAATATTAATTATTTTCAAACATATATCTCGCTTATGGTTAGTTCTACATGAAAAATGCAAATAACTATTTTGTAGGAAATTTTGTCAGCTTTAATTTTAGTAAAAAGATAAAAATTGATAGGAGTAACTGTTTTCGAGATATAAGCAAGAAACCAAAAAACTGTGATTTAAAATACACTTAATTTATTGGGTCCAATACTTTATTAGAAGAAAAAGGAGGTGACATAAAAGTCACTGAAGTCTTCAGAGTCGTTTTTAAATGCTGCATTTTTGTCTTCGTCTCAAACATTAAAAACTGAATTACATTTTTGTTCAGTAACAGTTAGAGTTTTCTTATTGCTTTTTTGCTTATATCTCGAAAACAGTTACTCCTATCAATTTTTATCTTTTTTTCAAAATTAAAGCTGATAAAATTTGCTACAAAATAGTTATTTGCATTTTTCTTGTAGGATCAACCATAAGCGAGTTATAGAGTTGGATATTAATAATATTCAACAAAAATTTGCTTTAAAATAAAATGTTTGAAAAAATGAAATTAAACTAAATTAATTGGGTCTAGCATTTTAGTAGAGGAAAAAGGAGAAGACATAAAAGTCACTAAAGTTTTCAGAGTCGTCTTTAGTCGTCATATTAATAACAATAACATTAATAATAATAATACTTATAGTACTAAATTTGCTTATATGCAAACGCTTAATTAAGGTAACAGTTGTTTGGTTTCTTGCTTATATCTCGAAAACAGTTACTTCTATCAATTTTTATCTCTTTACTAAAATTAAAGCTGACAAAATTTCCTACAAAATAGTTATTTGCATTTTTTATGTAGAACTAACCATAAGCGAGATATATGATTGAAAATAATTAATATTTAAAAAAAAAGTGCTTTAACAGAAAATGTCTTGTGATTTAAAATACACTTAATTTATTGGGTCCAACACTTTATTAGAGGAAAAAGGAGGTGACATAAAAGTCACTGAAGTCTTTAGAGTCGTTTTTAAATGCTGCATCTTCGACTTCGTCTCAAACATTGAAAACTGTATTACATTTTTGTTCAGTAACTGTAACAGTTTTCACTTTGGTTTTTTGCTTATATTTCGAAAACCGTTACTCCTATCAAATTTTATCTTTTTTTCAAAATTAAAGCGGATAAAATTTCCTACAAAATAGTTATTTGCAAATGTGTTGTAGGACGAACCATAGGCGAGTTATAGAGTTGGATATAAATAATCTTTAACAAAAATTTGCTTTAAAATAAAATGTTTGAAAAACTGAAACTAAACTAAATTGTGTCTAACACTTTAGTAGAGGAAAAAGGAGAAGACATAAAAGTCACTAAAGGTTTTAGAGTCGTCTTTAGTCGTTATATTAATAACAATAACATTAAAATAATAATAATACTAATAGTACTAAATTTGCTTATATGCAAACGCTTAATTAAGGTAACAGTTGTTTGGTTTCTTGCTTATATCTCGAAAACAGTTACTCCTATCAATTTTTATCTTTCTTTAAAAATTAAAGCTGATAAAATTTCCTACAAAATAGTTAATTGCAAATGTCCTGTAGGACGAACCATAGGCGAGTTATAGAGTTGGATATAAATAATCTTTAACAAAAATTTGCTTTAAAATAAAATGTTTGAAAAACCGAAATTAAACTAAATTAATTGGGTCTAACACTTTAGTAGAGAAAAAAGGAGAAGACATAAAAATCACCAAAGTCTTCAAAGTTGTTTTTAGTCGTCATATTAATAACAATAACATTAATAATAATAATACTAATAGTACTAAATTTGCTTATATGCAAGCGCTTAATTAAGGTAAGAGTTTTTTGGTTTCTTGCTTATATCTCGAAAACAGTTACTCCTATCAATTTTTATTTTTTTACTAATAATAAAGCTGATAAAATTTGCAACAAAATAGTTATTTGCATTTTTCTTGTAGAACCAACCATAAGCGAGTTATAGAGTTGGATATAAATAATAATTAACAAAAATTTGCTTTAAAATAAAATGTTTGAAAAACTGAAACTAAACTAAATTGTGTCTAACACTTTAGTAGAGGAAAAAGAAGAAGACATAAAAGTCACTAAAGGTTTCAGAGTCGTCTTTAGTCGTCATATTAATAACAATAACATTAAAATAATAATAATACTAATAGTACTAAATTTGCTTATATGCAAACGCTTAATTAAGGTAACAGTTGTTTGGTTTCTTGCTTATATCTCGAAAATAGTTACTCCTATCAATTTTTATTTCTTCACTAAAATTAAAGCTGACAAAATTTCCTACAAAATAGTTATTTGCATTTTTCATGTAGGACTAACCATAAGCGAGATATATGATTGAAAATAATTAATATTTAAAAAAAAAGTGCTTTAACAGAAAATGTCTGGTGATTTAAAATACACTTAATTTATTGGGTCCAACACTTTATTAGAGGAAAAAGGAGGTGACATAAAAGTCACTGAAGTCTTTAGAGTCGTTTTTAAATGCTGCATCTTTGACTTCGTCTCAAACATTGAAAACTGTATTACATTTTTGTTCAGT
>NW_026986718.1:57500-95000 GCF_031307605.1 Tribolium castaneum
TTTGTATTCGGACACAAACCACCGAATTTTGTATCAGTTTAGACAAAAACGTTTGATTTTCGACAATATTTTGCTTTGAACAAGAAAACTTATATCAAACAGACTAAAAACGTCTTATTTTAACACAAAACAAAAGATTTGCGTTATAGTCTTGACGAGAACTGTTAATTTCAAACGATTCTATGCTTTGAAACCAGTATACTTTTACTAAACAGAGGCAAAACGTCTGATTTCGCCTTTGAAAAACGTTTTATGTCACAGTTTGGATTAAAACCAATTGTTTTCGTTTATTCATTGTTACAAACAAGAAACCTTACATCAAAGAAACTGAAAACCTCTTATTCAGACACAGAAAATCAAATTACGTTTCAGTTTGGACAGAAACTGCTTATTTTAGACGATCCTTTCTTTTGAACACGAAAACTTACATTAAAAAGATTAAAAACGTCTTATTCTGGCTCAAAACTGCAAATTATGTATTACTTTGGATAAAAGCAGTTTATCCTGATTACTCCTTTGCTTAGAATAGGGCAAACTTGCATAAAACTTAATGAAAACTTTAAATTTTGTCTCAAAGAAATAATTTACGTTATAGTTTTGACCAGAACTGTTAATTTCAAACGATTTTATGCCCCCAAACGAGAAAACTTTCACTAAACAGATGCCAAACGTCTTAGTTCGTTTTATAAAAACTACTTAAGTTACAGTTTAAACAAAAACATATTATTTTCGTTGTTGTTGTGGCAAAAAAATTTATTCCGAATGATTAAATGGAGCGAAACGAGTAAACTTTTATAGGACAGATGCAAAACACCATATTACCACATAAATCGTCATTTTAAAGCAAAGTATTAGCTTTTGCACTTGTTTAATTAAAGTTTGCTAACTTCGAAGAATGTAATCGTCCGAAATATTTTTTTTTGTCAAAAATATAACGTAATTTGTTCTTTTGAGCTTGAATATAGAGTTTTCATTACGTTTTATAGTAGTTTACTCTACTCTAAGCATAGAATCAAACAGAGTAATCCGCTTTTGTTAAAACTGATACATAATTTGCTCTTATTTTCGAGAATAAAACGTTTTCAATATGTTTGATAAAATTTTTCTTGTTTATAGCAAGGAATCGTTTAAAATTAGCTGTATTTGCCTAAACTGATACGTAATTCGATATTTGTGCATGGATACGAAATTTTCAGTTACTTTGACGTAAAATTTCTTGTTGCAAAAGGTAATACTTTATATGGTAATATGTGGTTTTGCATCTGCCTCATAAAAGTTCATTAGTTTCCAATCATAAAATCGCTTGAAATTAACAGTGCTGGTCAAAACTATTACGTAAATTATTTCTTTAAGACGAAATTTAAAGTTTTTATTAAGTTTTATACAAGTTTACTCTATTCTAAGTAAAGGAGTAATCAGGATAAATTGCTTTTATCTAGAGTAATATATAATTTGCAGTTTTCAACCAGAATAAGACGTTTTTAATCTTTTTAATGTAAGTTTTCGTGTTCAAAACAAAGGATCGTCTAAAATAAGCAGTTTTTGTCCAGACTGAAACGTAATTCGAATTTCTGTGCCTGAATAAGGAGTTTTCAGTTTCTTTGATGTAAGGTTTCTTGTTTGTAACAATGAATAAACGAAAATAATTGGTTTTAATCCAAACTGTGACAAAAATCGTTTTTCAAAGGCGAAATCAGACGTTTTGCCTCTGTTTAGTGAAAGTATACTGGTTTCAAAGCATAGAATCGTTTGAAATTAACAGTTCTCGTCAAGACTATAACGCAAATCTTTTGTTTTGTGCTAAAATAAGACGTTTTTAGTCTGTTTGATATAAGTTTTCTTGTTCAAAGCAAAATATTGTCGAAAATCAACCGTTTTTGTCTAAACTGATACAAAATTCGGTGGTTTGTGTCCGAATACAAAGTTTTCAGATTCTTTAATGTTAGGTTTGCTGCTTCAAACAAAGAATCAACGAAAATACTTTGTTTTAATACAAACTGCAATATAAAATGTCATTATAGGACAAAACATGATGTTTGGCATCTGTTTAATAAAAATTTACTCGTTTGGAAGCATAGAATCATTCCAAATAAGCTATTCTCGTCATAACTATAATGTAATTAGTATTTTGTGCCAAAATACTGCGTTTTTGTTAGGATTAATAACAATTTAGTCTATTTTAGCAATGAAACGAATAGGATTAGCTGCCTTTATACAAAGTGATACATAAATTGCTCTTTTATGCCAGATTTATACGTTTTTAGTCTGTTCGATGTAAGTTTTCTTGTTCAAAGCAAAAGATCGTCTAAAATAAGCCGTTTTTGTTTGAACTGATGAACAATTCGGACTAAGAGTCAACAAAAATAATTTGTTTTAATCCAAACTGATACTTTTTGTTTCTATAAGAGTCCTACAAGAGTCCGAGATACGCCGTTCTCGTCAAGTCTATAACGTAATTCGTTTTTTTGTGTCAGAATATGTGGCTTTAGTTACGCTTTATAAAAGTTTGCTCTTATGTAAGCAAAGGAACAAACAGGATAAACTGCTTCTATTTAAAGTGATACATAATAAGCTCTTTTGTGACAGAATACGTTTTCTGTCTGTTTAATATAAGTTTTTATTAATAATAATAATAATAATAATAATAATAATAATAATAATAATAATAATAATAATAATAATAATAATAATAATAATGAAAATAACAATAATAATAATAATAATAGTAATGAAAGTAAGCTTAGTTTTCTAAGCAAAAATGAAGCTTGTTTTGTGTTATATGAGCGTTTTCTCATTTCTATGGAAGAGATCATCTGTGATCTGTGTTTTTAGGCAAGAAAATGTCTAAAATTAATAACTCATTTAAAACTGGTATAAAAACATTTACTATACAAAAGTTAATAATAATAATAATAATAGTAATATTAATAATAATAATAATAATAATAATAATAATAATAATAATAACAATAATAATAATAATAATAATAATAATAATAATAATAATAATAATAATAACAATAATAATAATAGTAATAGTAATAGTAATAAAAGTAATAATAATAATAATACGAGTACTTTTAATAAGGAAAAATGAAGCTTATTTTGTGTGTTACATGAGCGTTTTCTCATTTCTATGCAAGAGATCATCTGTGATCTGTGTTTTTAGGCAAGAAATTGTCTAAAATTAATAACTCATTTCAAAACTGGTATAAAAACATTTACTATACAAGAGTTATGATCGGTTTTTAATACTAATAATATTAATAGTAGTAATAATAATAATAATAATAATAATAATAATAATAATAATAATAATAATACTTTTAATAAGGAAAAATAAAGCTTATTTTGTGTGTTACATGAGCGTTTTCTCATTTCTATGCAAGAGATCATCTGTGATCTGTGTTTTTAGGCAAGAAATTGTCTAAAATTAATAACTCATTTCAAGACTGGTATAAAAACATTTACTATACAAAAGTTATAATTGGTTTTTAATACTAATAATATTAATAGTAATAATAATAATAATAATAATAATAATAATAATAATAATAATAATAATAATAATAATAAAAGTAATAGTAATAATAATAATAATAAAAATAATAATAATAGTAGTAATAAAAGTAAGCTTAATTTTCTAAGCAAAAATAAAGCTTATTTTGTGTGTTATATGAGCGTTTTCTCATTTCTATGCAAGAGATCATCTGTGATCTGTGTTTTTAGGCAAGAAATTGTCTAAAATTAATAACTCATTTTAAAACTGGTATAAAAACATTTACTATACAAAAGTTAATGAAAATAATAATAATAAAAATAGTAATAAAAATAATAATAATAATACTTTTAATAAGGAAAAATGAAGTTTATTTTGTGAGTTACATGAGCGTTTTCTCATTTCTATGTAAAAGATCATGTGTGATCTGTGTTTTTAGGCAATCTAAGCCATTTTATAGTTTTTAGACAAGAAATTGGCTAAAATTAATCACTCATTTTAAAACTGGTATAAAAACATTTACTATACAAAAGTTATAATCGGTTTTTAATAATAATAATAATAGTAATAATAATAATAATAATAATAATAATAATAATAATAATAATAATAATAATAATAATAATAATAATAATAATAATAATAATACTTATAATAATGAATTTCTTTTTAAATTAAAGCTTAGTTTTTCTAAGCAAAAATGAAGCTTATTTTGTGTGTTATATGAGCGTATTCTCATTTCTGTGCAAGAGATCATCTGTGATCTGTGTTTTTAGGCAAGAAATTGTCTAAAATTAATAACTCATTTTAAAACTGGTATAAAAACATTTACTATACAAAAGTTAATAATAATAATAATAATAATAATAATAATAATAATAATAATAACACTAATAATAATAATAATAATAATAATAATAATAATAATAATAATAATAATAATAATAATAGTAATAGTAATAAAAGTAATAATAATAATAATAATACTTTTAATAAGAAAAAATGAAGTTTATTTTGTGTGTTACATGAGCGTTTTCTCATTTCTATAAAAAAGATCATGTGTGATCTGTGTTTTTAGGCAATCTAAGCCAATTTATAGTTTATAGGCAAGAAATTGTCTAAAATTAATAACTCATTTTAAAGCTGGAAAAAAAACATTTACTATACAAAAGTTAATAATAATAATAATAATAATAATAATAATAATAATAATAATATTAATAATAATAATAATAATAATAATAATAATAATAATAATAATAACAACAATAAAATTAATAATAATAATAGTAATAGTAATAAAAGTAATAATAATAATAATACTTTTAATAAGGAAAAATAAAGTTTATTTTGTGTGTTACATGAGCGTTTTCTCATTTCTATGGAAAAGATCATGTGTGATCTGTGTTTTTGGC
This sequence comes from Tribolium castaneum, assembly GCF_031307605.1. NCBI lineage: Eukaryota > Metazoa > Arthropoda > Insecta > Coleoptera > Tenebrionidae > Tribolium > Tribolium castaneum. The sequence goes on from NW_026986718.1 coordinate 62,415, forward strand.
ACTCTAAGCCATTTTATAGTTTTAGGCAAGAAATTGTCAAACATTAATCACTCATTTTAAAACTGGTATAAAAACATTTACTATACAAAACTTATAATCGGTTTTTAATAATAATAATAATAATAATAATAATTATAATAATAATAATAATAATAATTATAATAATTATAATAATAATAATAATAGTAATAAAAATAATAACAATAATAATAAAAATAATAATAATAATAATAATACTTATAATAATGATTTTCTTTCTAAATTAACGCTTAGTTTTTCTAAGCAAAAATGAAGCTTATTTTGTGTTATCTAAGCGTTTTTTCATTTCTACGCAAAAGATCATCTGTAATCTGTGTTTTTAGGCAAGAAATTGTCTAAAATTAATAACTCATTTTAAAACTGAGTACTAAATTTGCTTATATGCAAACGCTTAATTAAGGTAACAGTTTTTTGGTTTCTTGTTTATATCTCGAAAACAGTTACACTTATCAATTTTTATTTTTTTACTAAAATTAAAGCTGATAAAATTTGCTACAAAATAGTTATTTGCATTTTTCTTGTAGAACCAACCATAAGCGAGTTATAGAGTTGGATATTAATAATATTTAACAAAAATTTGCTCTAAAATAAAATGTTTGAAAATCTGAAATTAAACTAAATTAATTGTGTTAATATGACGACTAAAAACAACTTTGAAGACTTTGGTGATTTTTATGTCTTTTCCTTTTTTCTCTACTAAAACGCTAGACCCAATTAATTTAGTTTAATTTCAGTTTTTCAAACATTTTATTTTAAAGCAAATTTTTGTTGAATATTATTAATATCTAACTTTATAACTCGCTGATGGTTGATCCTACAAGAAAAATGCAAATAACTATTTTGTTGCAACTTTTATCAGCTTTAATGTTAGTAAATAGATAAAAATTGATAGGAGTAACTGTTTTCGAGATATAAGCAAGAAACCAAAAAACTGTTACCTTAATTAAGCGCATGCATATAAGCAAATTTAGTACTATAAGTATTATTATTATTAATGTTATTGTTATTAATATGACGACTAAAAACAACTTTGAAGACTTTGGTGATTTTTATGTCTTCTTCTTTTTTCTCTACTAAAGTGTTAGACCCAATTAATTTAGTTTAATTTCGGTTTTTCAAACATTTTATTTTAAAGCAATTTTTTGTTAAAGATTATTTATATCCAACTCTATAACTCGCCTATGGTTCGTCCTACAGGAAATTTGCAAATAACTATTTTGTAGAAAATTTTATCCGCTTTAATTTTGAAAAAAAGATAAAATTTGATAGGAGTAACGGTTTTCGAGATATAAGCAAAAAACCAAAGTGAAAACTGTTACAGTTACTGAACAAAAATGTAATACAGTTTTCAATGTTTGAGACGAAGTCGAAGATGCAGCATTTAAAAACGACTCTAAAGACTTCAGTGACTTTTATGTCACCTCCTTTTTCCTCTAATAAAGTGTTGGACCCAATAAATTAAGTGTATTTTAAATCACAAGACATATTCTGTTAAAGCACTTTTTTTTTAAATATTAATTATTTTCAATCATATATCTCGCTTATGGTTAGTCCTACATGAAAAATGCAAATAACTATTTTGTAGGAAATTTTGTCAGCTTTAATTTTAGTAAAGAGATAAAAATTGATAGGAGTAACTGTTTTCGAGATATAAGCAAGAAACCAAAAAACTGTTACCTTAATTAAGCGTTTGCATATTAGCAAATTTAGTACTATTAGTATTATTATTATTAATGTTATTGTTATTAATATGACGACTAAAGACGACTCTGAAACCTTTAGTGACTTTTATGTCTTCTCCTTTTTCCTCTACTAAAGTGTTAGACCCAATTAATTTAGTTTAATTTAAGTTATTCAAACATTTTATTTTAAAGCAAATTTTTGTTAAAGAATATTTATATCCAACTCTATAACTCGCTTATGGTTGGTCTTACAAAAGAAATGCAATTAACTATTTTGTAGGAAATTTTATCAGCTTTAATTTTTAAAAAAAGATAAAAATTGATAGGAGTAACTGTTTTCGAGATATAAACAAGAAACCAAAAAACTCTTACCTTAATTAAGCGCTTGCATATAAGCAAATTTAGTACTATTAGTATTATTATTATTAATGTTATTGTTATTAATATGACGACTAAAAACAACTTTGAAGACTTTGGTGATTTTTATGTCTTCTCCTTTTTTCTCTACTAAAGTGTTAGACCCAATTAATTTAGTTTAATTTCGGTTTTTCAAACATTTTATTTTAAAGCAAATTTTTGTTAAAGATTATTTATATCCAACTCTATAACTCGCCTATGGTTCGTCCTACAGGACATTTGCAAATAACTATTTTGTAGGAAATTTTATCCGCTATAATTTTGAAAAAAAGATAAAATTTGATAGGAGTAACGGTTTTCGAAATATAAGCAAAAAACCAAAGTGAAAACTGTTACAGTTACTGAACAAAAATGTAATACAGTTTTCAATGTTTGAGACGAAGTCAAAGATGCAGCATTTAAAAACGACTCTAAAGACTTCAGTGACTTTTATGTCACCTCCTTTTTCCTCTAATAAAGTGTTGGACCCAATAAATTAAGTGTATTTTAAATCACAAGACATTTTCTGTTAAAGCACTTTTTTTTTAAATATTAATTATTTTCAATCATATATCTCGCTTATGGTTAGACCTACATGAAAAATGCAAATAACTATTTTGTAGGAAATTTTGTCAGCTTTAATTTTAGTAAAGAGATAAAAATTGATAAAAGTAACTGTTTTCGAGATATAAGCAAGAAACCAAAAAACTGTTACCTTAATTAAGCGCATGCATATAAGCAAATTTAGTACTATAAGTATTATTATTATTAATGTTATTGTTATTAATATGACGACTAAAGAAAACTCTGAAAACTTTAGTGACTTTTATGTCTCCTCCTTTTTCCTCTACTAAAATGCTAGACCCAATTAATTTAGTTTAATTTCAGTTTTTCAAACATTTTATTTTAAAGCAAATTTTTGTTAAAAATTATTTATATCCAACTCTATAACTCGCCTATGGTTCGTCCTACAGGAAATTTGCAAATAACTATTTTGTAGGAAATTTTATCCGCTTTAATTTTGAAAAAAAGATAAAATTTGATAGGAGTAACGGTTTTCGAGATATAAGCAAAAAACCAAAGTGAAGACTGTTACAGTTACTGAACAAAAATGTAATACAGTTTTCAATGTTTGAGACGAAGTCAAAGATGCAGCATTTAAAAACGACTCTAAAGATTTCAGTGACTTTTATGTCACCTCCTTTTTCCTCTAATAAAGTGTTTGACCCAATAAATTAAGTGTATTTTAAATCACAAGACATTTTCTGTTAAAGCACTTTTTTTTTAAATATTAATTATTTTCAATCATATATCTCGCTTATGGTTAGTCCTACATGAAAAATGCAAATAACTATTTTGTAGGAAATTTTGTCAGCTTTAATTTTAGTGAAGAAATAAAAATTGATAGGAATAACTGTTTTCGAGATATAAGCAAGAATCCAAACAACTGTTACCTTAATTAAGCGTTTGCATATAAGCAAATTTAGTACTATTAGTATTATTATTATTTTAATGTTATTGTTATTAATATGACGACTAAAGACGACTCTGAAACCTTTAGTGACTTTTATGTTTTCTCCTTTTTCCTCTACTAAAGTGTTAGACCCAATTAATTTAGTTTAATTACAGTTATTCAAACATTTTATTTTAAAGCAAATTTTTGTTAAAGAATATTTATATCCAACTCTATAACTCGCTTATGGTTGGTCCTACAAAAGAAATGCGAATAACTGTTTTGTAGGAAATTTTATCAGCTTTAATTTTTAAAAAAAGATAAAAATTGATAGGAGTAACTGTTTTCGAGATATAAGCAAGAAACCAAAAAACTGTTACCTTAATTAAGCGTTTGCATATAAGCAAATTTAGTACTATTAGTATTATTATTATTAATGTTATTGTTATTAATATGACGACTAAAGACGACTCTGAAACCTTTAGTGACTTTTATGTCTTCTTCTTTTTCCTCTACTAAAGTGTTAGACACAACTTAGTTTAGTTTTAGTTTTTCAAACATCTTATTTTAAAGCAAATTTTTGATAATTATTATTTATATCCAACTCTATAACTCGCTTATGGTTGGTTCTACAAGAAAAATGCAAATAACTATTTTGTTGCAAATTTTATCAGCTTTATTATTAGTAAAAAAATAAAAATTGATAGGAGTAACTGTTTTCGAGATATAAGCAAGAAACCAAAAAACTCTTACCTTAATTAAGCGCTTGCATATAAGCAAATTTAGTACTATTAGTATTATTATTATTAATGTTATTGTTATTAATATGACGACTAAAAACAACTTTGAAGACTTTGGTGATTTTTATGTTTTCTCCTTTTTTCTCTACTAAAGTGTTAGACCCAATTAATTTAGTTTAATTTCGGTTTTTCAAACATTTTATTTTAAAGCAAATTTTTGTTAAAGATTATTTATATCCAACTCTATAACTCGCCTATGGTTCGTCCTACAGGACATTTGCAATTAACTATTTTGTAGGAAATTTTATCAGCTTTAATTTTTAAAAAAAGATAAAAATTGATAGGAGTAACTGTTTTTGAGATATAAGCAAGAAACCAAACAACTGTTACCTTAATTAAGCATTTGCATATAAGCAAATTTAGTACTATTAGTATTATTATTATTTTAATGTTATTGTTATTAATATGATGACTAAAGACGACTCTGAAACCTTTAGTGACTTTTATGTCTTCTCCTTTTTCCTCTACTAAAGTGTTAGACCCAATTAATTTAGTTTAATTTCGGTTTTTCAAACATTTTATTTTAAAGCAAATTTTTGTTAAAGATTATTTATATCCAACTCTATAACTCGCCTATGGTTTGTCCTACAGGACATTTGCAAATAACTATTTTGTAGAAAATTTTATCCGCTTTAATTTTGAAAAAAAGATAAAATTTGATAGGAGTAACGGTTTTCGAAATATAAGCAAAAAACCAAAGTGAAAACTGTTACAGTTACTGAACAAAAATGTAATACAGTTTTCAATGTTTGAGACGAAGTCGAAGATGCAGCATTTAAAAACGACTCTAAAGACTTCAGTGACTTTTATGTCACCTCCTTTTTCCTCTAATAAAGTGTTGGACCCAATAAATTAAGTGTATTTTAAATCACAAGACATTTTCTGTTAAAGCACTTTTTTTTAAATATTAATTATTTTCAATCATATATCTTGCTTATGGTTAGTCCTACATGAAAAATGCAAATAACTATTTTGTAGGAAATTTTGTCAGCTTTAATTTTAGTAAAGAGATAAAAATTGATAAGAGTAACTGTTTTCGAGATATAAGCAAGAAACCAAACAAGTGTTACCTTAATTAAGCGTTTGCATATAAGCAAATTTAGTACTATTAGTATTATTATTATTAATGTTATTGTTATTAATATGACGACTAAAAACAACTTTGAAAACTTTGGTGATTTTTATGTCTTCTCCTTTTTTCTCTACTAAAGTGTTAGACCCAATTAATTTAGTTTAATTTCGGTTTTTCAAACATTTTATTTTAAAGCAAATTTTTGTTAAAGATTATTTATATCCAACTCTATAACTCGCTTATGGTTGGTCCTACAAAAGAAATGCAAATAACTATTTTGTAGAAAATTTTATCCGCTTTAATTTTGAAAAAAAGATAAAATTTGATAGGAGTAACGGTTTTCGAAATATAAGCAAAAAACCAAAGTGAAAACTGTTACAGTTACTGAACAAAAATGTAATACAGTTTTCAATGTTTGAGACGAAGTCGAAGATGCAGCATTTAAAAACGACTCTAAAGACTTCAGTGACTTTTATGTCACCTCCTTTTTCCTCTAATAAAGTGTTGGACCCAATAAATTAAGTGTATTTTAAATCACAAGACATTTTCTGTTAAAGCACTTTTTTTTTAAATATTAATTATTGTCAATCATATATCTCGCTTATGGTTAGTCCTACATGAAAAATGCAAATAACTATTTTGTATGAAATTTTATCAGCTTTAATTTTTAAAGAAAGATAAAAATTGATAGGAGTAACTGTTTTCGAGATATAAGCAAGAAACCAAAAAACTGTTATCTTAATTAAGCGCATGCATATAAGCAAATTTAGTACTATAAGTATTATTATTATTAATGTTATTGTTATTAATATGACGACTAAAGACGACTCTGAAAACTTTAGTAACTTTTATGTCTCCTCCTTTTTCCTCTACTAAAATGCTAGACCCAATTAATTTAGTTTAATTTCAGTTTTTCAAACATTTTATTTTAAAGCAAATTTTTGTTAAAAATTATTTATATCCAACTCTATAACTCGCCTATGGTTTGTCCTACAGGAAATTTGCAAATAACTATTTTGTAGGAAATTTTATCCGCTTTAATTTTGAAAAAAAGATAAAATTTGATAGGAGTAACGGTTTTCGAGATATAAGCAAAAAACCAAAGTGAAGACTGTTACAGTTACTGAACAAAAATGTAATACAGTTTTCAATATTTGCCTCCTTTTTTCTCTAATAAAGTGTTAGACCCAATAAATTAAGTGTACTTTAAATCACAAGACATTTTCTGTTAAAGCACTTTTTTTTAAATATTAATTATTGTCAATCATATATCTCGCTTATGGTTAGTCCTACATGAAAAATGCAAATAACTATTTTGTAGGAAATTTTGTCAGCTTTAATTTTAGCAAAGAAATAAAAATTGATAGGAGTAACTGTTTTCGAGATATAAGCAAGAAACCAAACAACTGTTACCTTAATTAAGCGTTTGCATATAAGCAAATTTAGTACTATTAGTATTATTATTATTAATGTTATTGTTATTAATATGACGACTAAAGACGACTCTGAAACCTTTAGTGACTTTTATGTCTTCTCCTTTTTCCTCTAATAAAGTGTTAGACCCAATAAATTAAGTGTATTTTAAATCACAAGACATTTTCTGTTAAAGCACTTTTTTTTTAAATATTAATTATTGTCAATCATATATCTCGCTTATGGTTAGTCCTACATGAAAAATGCAAATAACTATTTTGTATGAAATTTTATCAGCTTTAATTTTTAAAGAAAGATAAAAATTGATAGGAGTAACTGTTTTCGAGATATAAGCAAGAAACCAAAAAACTGTTATCTTAATTAAGCGCATGCATATAAGCAAATTTAGTACTATAAGTATTATTATTATTAATGTTATTGTTATTAATATGACGACTAAAGACGACTCTGAAAACTTTAGTAACTTTTATGTCTCCTCCTTTTTCCTCTACTAAAATGCTAGACCCAATTAATTTAGTTTAATTTCAGTTTTTCAAACATTTTATTTTAAAGCAAATTTTTGTTAAAAATTATTTATATCCAACTCTATAACTCGCCTATGGTTTGTCCTACAGGAAATTTGCAAATAACTATTTTGTAGGAAATTTTATCCGCTTTAATTTTGAAAAAAAGATAAAATTTGATAGGAGTAACGGTTTTCGAGATATAAGCAAAAAACCAAAGTGAAGACTGTTACAGTTACTGAACAAAAATGTAATACAGTTTTCAATATTTGCCTCCTTTTTTCTCTAATAAAGTGTTAGACCCAATAAATTAAGTGTACTTTAAATCACAAGACATTTTCTGTTAAAGCACTTTTTTTTAAATATTAATTATTGTCAATCATATATCTCGCTTATGGTTAGTCCTACATGAAAAATGCAAATAACTATTTTGTAGGAAATTTTGTCAGCTTTAATTTTAGCAAAGAAATAAAAATTGATAGGAGTAACTGTTTTCGAGATATAAGCAAGAAACCAAACAACTGTTACCTTAATTAAGCGTTTGCATATAAGCAAATTTAGTACTATTAGTATTATTATTATTAATGTTATTGTTATTAATATGACGACTAAAGACGACTCTGAAACCTTTAGTGACTTTTATGTCTTCTCCTTTTTCCTCTAATAAAGTGTTAGACCCAATAAATTAAGTGTATTTTAAATCACAAGACATTTTCTGTTAAAGCACTTTTTTTTTAAATATTAATTATTGTCAATCATATATCTCGCTTATGGTTAGTCCTACATGAAAAATGCAAATAACTATTTTGTAGGAAATTTTGTCAGCTTTAATTTTAGTAAAGAGATAAAAATTGATAGGAGTAACTGTTTTCGAGATATAAGCAAGAAACCAAAAAACTATTACCTTAATTAAGCGGATGCATATAAGCAAATTTAGTACTATAAGTATTATTATTATTAATGTTATTGTTATTAATATGACGACTAAAGACGACTCTGAAAACTTTAGTGACTTTTATGTCTCCTCCTTTCTCCTCTACTAAAATGCTAGACCCAATTAATTTAGTTTAATTTCAGTTTTTCAAACATTTTATTTTAAAGCAAATTTTTGTTGAATATTATTAATATCCAACTCTATAACTCGCTTATGGTTGATCCTACAAGAAAAATGCAAATAACTATTTTGTTGCAAATTTTATCAGCTTTATTATTAGTAAAAAAATAAAAATTGATAGAAGTAACTGTTTTCGAGATATAAGCAAGAAACCAAAAAACTCTTACCTTAATTAAGCGCTTGCATATAAGCAAATTTAGTACTATTAGTATTATTATTATTAATGTTATTGTTATTAATATGACGACTAAAAACAACTTTGAAGACTTTGGTGATTTTTATGTCTTCTCCTTTTTTCTCTACTAAAGTGTTAGACCCAATTAATTTAGTTTAATTTCGGTTTTTCAAACATTTTATTTTAAAGCAAATTTTTGTTAAAGATTATTTATGTCCAACTCTATAACTCGCCTATGGTTTGTCCTACAGGAAATTTGCAAATAACTATTTTGTAGGAAATTTTATCCGCTTTAATTTTGAAAAAAAGATAAAATTTGATAGGAGTAACGGTTTTCGAGATATAAGTAAAAAACCAAAGTGAAAACTGATACAGTTACTGAACAAAAATGTAATACAGTTTTCAATGTTTGAGACGAATTCGAAGATGCAGCATTTAAAAACGACTCTAAAGACTTCAGTGACTTTTATGTCACCTCCTTTTTCCTCTAATAAAATGTTGGACCCAATAAATTAAGTGTATTTTAAATCACAAGACATTTTCTGTTAAAGCACTTTTTTTTTAAATATTAATTATTTTCAATCATATATCTCGCTTATGGTTAGTCCTACATGAAAAATGCAAATAACTATTTTGTAGGAAATTTTGTCAGCTTTAATTTTAGTAAAGAGATAAAAATTGATAGGAGTACCTGTTTTCGAGATATAAGCAAGAAACCAAAAAACTGTTACCTTAATTAAGCGTTTGCATATTAGCAAATTTAGTACTATTAGTATTATTATTATTAATGTTATTGTTATTAATATGACGACTAAAGACGACTCTGAAACCTTTAGTGACTTTTATGTCTTCTCCTTTTTCCTCTACTAAAGTGTTAGACCCAATTAATTTAGTTTAATTTAAGTTATTCAAACATTTTATTTTAAAGCAAATTTTTGTTAAAGAATATTTATATCCAACTCTATAACTCGCTTATGGTTGGTCTTACAAAAGAAATGCAATTAACTATTTTGTAGGAAATTTTATCAGCTTTAATTTTTAAAAAAAGATAAAAATTGATAGGAGTAACTGTTTTCGAGATATAAACAAGAAACCAAAAAACTCTTACCTTAATTAAGCGCTTGCATATAAGCAAATTTAGTACTATTAGTATTATTATTATTAATGTTATTGTTATTAATATGACGACTAAAAACAACTTTGAAGACTTTGGTGATTTTTATGTCTTCTCCTTTTTTCTCTACTAAAGTGTTAGACCCAATTAATTTAGTTTAATTTCGGTTTTTCAAACATTTTATTTTAAAGCAAATTTTTGTTAAAGATTATTTATATCCAACTCTATAACTCGCCTATGGTTCGTCCTACAGGACATTTGCAAATAACTATTTTGTAGGAAATTTTATCCGCTATAATTTTGAAAAAAAGATAAAATTTGATAGGAGTAACGGTTTTCGAAATATAAGCAAAAAACCAAAGTGAAAACTGTTACAGTTACTGAACAAAAATGTAATACAGTTTTCAATGTTTGAGACGAAGTCAAAGATGCAGCATTTAAAAACGACTCTAAAGACTTCAGTGACTTTTATGTCACCTCCTTTTTCCTCTAATAAAGTGTTGGACCCAATAAATTAAGTGTATTTTAAATCACAAGACATTTTCTGTTAAAGCACTTTTTTTTTAAATATTAATTATTTTCAATCATATATCTCGCTTATGGTTAGACCTACATGAAAAATGCAAATAACTATTTTGTAGGAAATTTTGTCAGCTTTAATTTTAGTAAAGAGATAAAAATTGATAAAAGTAACTGTTTTCGAGATATAAGCAAGAAACCAAAAAACTGTTACCTTAATTAAGCGCATGCATATAAGCAAATTTAGTACTATAAGTATTATTATTATTAATGTTATTGTTATTAATATGACGACTAAAGAAAACTCTGAAAACTTTAGTGACTTTTATGTCTCCTCCTTTTTCCTCTACTAAAATGCTAGACCCAATTAATTTAGTTTAATTTCAGTTTTTCAAACATTTTATTTTAAAGCAAATTTTTGTTAAAAATTATTTATATCCAACTCTATAACTCGCCTATGGTTCGTCCTACAGGAAATTTGCAAATAACTATTTTGTAGGAAATTTTATCCGCTTTAATTTTGAAAAAAAGATAAAATTTGATAGGAGTAACGGTTTTCGAGATATAAGCAAAAAACCAAAGTGAAGACTGTTACAGTTACTGAACAAAAATGTAATACAGTTTTCAATGTTTGAGACGAAGTCAAAGATGCAGCATTTAAAAACGACTCTAAAGATTTCAGTGACTTTTATGTCACCTCCTTTTTCCTCTAATAAAGTGTTTGACCCAATAAATTAAGTGTATTTTAAATCACAAGACATTTTCTGTTAAAGCACTTTTTTTTTAAATATTAATTATTTTCAATCATATATCTCGCTTATGGTTAGTCCTACATGAAAAATGCAAATAACTATTTTGTAGGAAATTTTGTCAGCTTTAATTTTAGTGAAGAAATAAAAATTGATAGGAATAACTGTTTTCGAGATATAAGCAAGAATCCAAACAACTGTTACCTTAATTAAGCGTTTGCATATAAGCAAATTTAGTACTATTAGTATTATTATTATTTTAATGTTATTGTTATTAATATGACGACTAAAGACGACTCTGAAACCTTTAGTGACTTTTATGTTTTCTCCTTTTTCCTCTACTAAAGTGTTAGACCCAATTAATTTAGTTTAATTACAGTTATTCAAACATTTTATTTTAAAGCAAATTTTTGTTAAAGAATATTTATATCCAACTCTATAACTCGCTTATGGTTGGTCCTACAAAAGAAATGCGAATAACTGTTTTGTAGGAAATTTTATCAGCTTTAATTTTTAAAAAAAGATAAAAATTGATAGGAGTAACTGTTTTCGAGATATAAGCAAGAAACCAAAAAACTGTTACCTTAATTAAGCGTTTGCATATAAGCAAATTTAGTACTATTAGTATTATTATTATTAATGTTATTGTTATTAATATGACGACTAAAGACGACTCTGAAACCTTTAGTGACTTTTATGTCTTCTTCTTTTTCCTCTACTAAAGTGTTAGACACAATTTAGTTTAGTTTTAGTTTTTCAAACATCTTATTTTAAAGCAAATTTTTGATAATTATTATTTATATCCAACTCTATAACTCGCTTATGGTTGGTTCTACAAGAAAAATGCAAATAACTATTTTGTTGCAAATTTTATCAGCTTTATTATTAGTAAAAAAATAAAAATTGATAGGAGTAACTGTTTTCGAGATATAAGCAAGAAACCAAAAAACTCTTACCTTAATTAAGCGCTTGCATATAAGCAAATTTAGTACTATTAGTATTATTATTATTAATGTTATTGTTATTAATATGACGACTAAAAACAACTTTGAAGACTGGTGATTTTTATGTTTTCTCCTTTTTTCTCTACTAAAGTGTTAGACCCAATTAATTTAGTTTAATTTCGGTTTTTCAAACATTTTATTTTAAAGCAAATTTTTGTTAAAGATTATTTATATCCAACTCTATAACTCGCCTATGGTTCGTCCTACAGGACATTTGCAATTAACTATTTTGTAGGAAATTTTATCAGCTTTAATTTTTAAAAAAAGATAAAAATTGATAGGAGTAACTGTTTTTGAGATATAAGCAAGAAACCAAACAACTGTTACCTTAATTAAGCATTTGCATATAAGCAAATTTAGTACTATTAGTATTATTATTATTTTAATGTTATTGTTATTAATATGATGACTAAAGACGACTCTGAAACCTTTAGTGACTTTTATGTCTTCTCCTTTTTCCTCTACTAAAGTGTTAGACCCAATTAATTTAGTTTAATTTCGGTTTTTCAAACATTTTATTTTAAAGCAAATTTTTGTTAAAGATTATTTATATCCAACTCTATAACTCGCCTATGGTTTGTCCTACAGGACATTTGCAAATAACTATTTTGTAGAAAATTTTATCCGCTTTAATTTTGAAAAAAAGATAAAATTTGATAGGAGTAACGGTTTTCGAAATATAAGCAAAAAACCAAAGTGAAAACTGTTACAGTTACTGAACAAAAATGTAATACAGTTTTCAATGTTTGAGACGAAGTCGAAGTTGCAGCATTTAAAAACGACTCTAAAGACTTCAGTGACTTTTATGTCATCTCCTTTTTCCTCTAATAAAGTGTTGGACCCAATAAATTAAGTGTATTTTAAATCACAAGACATTTTCTGTTAAAGCACTTTTTTTTTAAATATTAATTATTTTCAATCATATATCTTGCTTATGGTTAGTCCTACATGAAAAATGCAAATAACTATTTTGTAGGAAATTTTGTCAGCTTTAATTTTAGTAAAGAGATAAAAATTGATAAGAGTAACTGTTTTCGAGATATAAGCAAGAAACCAAACAAGTGTTACCTTAATTAAGCGTTTGCATATAAGCAAATTTAGTACTATTAGTATTATTATTATTAATGTTATTGTTATTAATATGACGACTAAAAACAACTTTGAAAACTTTGGTGATTTTTATGTCTTCTCCTTTTTTCTCTACTAAAGTGTTAGACCCAATTAATTTAGTTTAATTTCGGTTTTTCAAACATTTTATTTTAAAGCAAATTTTTGTTAAAGATTATTTATATCCAACTCTATAACTCGCTTATGGTTGGTCCTACAAAAGAAATGCAAATAACTATTTTGTATGAAATTTTATCAGCTTTAATTTTTAAAGAAAGATAAAAATTGATAGGAGTAACTGTTTTCGAGATATAAGCAAGAAACCAAAAAACTGTTATCTTAATTAAGCGCATGCATATAAGCAAATTTAGTACTATAAGTATTATTATTATTAATGTTATTGTTATTAATATGACGACTAAAGACGACTCTGAAAACTTTAGTAACTTTTATGTCTCCTCCTTTTTCCTCTACTAAAATGCTAGACCCAATTAATTTAGTTTAATTTCAGTTTTTCAAACATTTTATTTTAAAGCAAATTTTTGTTAAAAATTATTTATATCCAACTCTATAACTCGCCTATGGTTCGTCCTACAGGAAATTTGCAAATAACTATTTTGTAGGAAATTTTATCCGCTTTAATTTTGAAAAAAAGATAAAATTTGATAGGAGTAACGGTTTTCGAGATATAAGCAAAAAACCAAAGTGAAGACTGTTACAGTTACTGAACAAAAATGTAATACAGTTTTCAATATTTGCCTCCTTTTTTCTCTAATAAAGTGTTAGACCCAATAAATTAAGTGTACTTTAAATCACAAGACATTTTCTGTTAAAGCACTTTTTTTTAAATATTAATTATTGTCAATCATATATCTCGCTTATGGTTAGTCCTACATGAAAAATGCAAATAACTATTTTGTAGGAAATTTTGTCAGCTTTAATTTTAGCAAAGAAATAAAAATTGATAGGAGTAACTGTTTTCGAGATATAAGCAAGAAACCAAACAACTGTTACCTTAATTAAGCGTTTGCATATAAGCAAATTTAGTACTATTAGTATTATTATTATTAATGTTATTGTTATTAATATGACGACTAAAGACGACTCTGAAACCTTTAGTGACTTTTATGTCTTCTCCTTTTTCCTCTAATAAAGTGTTAGACCCAATAAATTAAGTGTATTTTAAATCACAAGACATTTTCTGTTAAAGCACTTTTTTTTTAAATATTAATTATTGTCAATCATATATCTCGCTTATGGTTAGTCCTACATGAAAAATGCAAATAACTATTTTGTATGAAATTTTATCAGCTTTAATTTTTAAAGAAAGATAAAAATTGATAGGAGTAACTGTTTTCGAGATATAAGCAAGAAACCAAAAAACTGTTATCTTAATTAAGCGCATGCATATAAGCAAATTTAGTACTATAAGTATTATTATTATTAATGTTATTGTTATTAATATGACGACTAAAGACGACTCTGAAAACTTTAGTAACTTTTATGTCTCCTCCTTTTTCCTCTACTAAAATGCTAGACCCAATTAATTTAGTTTAATTTCAGTTTTTCAAACATTTTATTTTAAAGCAAATTTTTGTTAAAAATTATTTATATCCAACTCTATAACTCGCCTATGGTTCGTCCTACAGGAAATTTGCAAATAACTATTTTGTAGGAAATTTTATCCGCTTTAATTTTGAAAAAAAGATAAAATTTGATAGGAGTAACGGTTTTCGAGATATAAGCAAAAAACCAAAGTGAAGACTGTTACAGTTACTGAACAAAAATGTAATACAGTTTTCAATATTTGCCTCCTTTTTTCTCTAATAAAGTGTTAGACCCAATAAATTAAGTGTACTTTAAATCACAAGACATTTTCTGTTAAAGCACTTTTTTTTAAATATTAATTATTGTCAATCATATATCTCGCTTATGGTTAGTCCTACATGAAAAATGCAAATAACTATTTTGTAGGAAATTTTGTCAGCTTTAATTTTAGCAAAGAAATAAAAATTGATAGGAGTAACTGTTTTCGAGATATAAGCAAGAAACCAAACAACTGTTACCTTAATTAAGCGTTTGCATATAAGCAAATTTAGTACTATTAGTATTATTATTATTAATGTTATTGTTATTAATATGACGACTAAAGACGACTCTGAAACCTTTAGTGACTTTTATGTCTTCTCCTTTTTCCTCTAATAAAGTGTTAGACCCAATAAATTAAGTGTATTTTAAATCACAAGACATTTTCTGTTAAAGCACTTTTTTTTTAAATATTAATTATTGTCAATCATATATCTCGCTTATGGTTAGTCCTACATGAAAAATGCAAATAACTATTTTGTAGGAAATTTTGTCAGCTTTAATTTTAGTAAAGAGATAAAAATTGATAGGAGTAACTGTTTTCGAGATATAAGCAAGAAACCAAAAAACTATTACCTTAATTAAGCGCATGCATATAAGCAAATTTAGTACTATAAGTATTATTATTATTAATGTTATTGTTATTAATATGACGACTAAAGACGACTCTGAAAACTTTAGTGACTTTTATGTCTCCTCCTTTCTCCTCTACTAAAATGCTAGACCCAATTAATTTAGTTTAATTTCAGTTTTTCAAACATTTTATTTTAAAGCAAATTTTTGTTGAATATTATTAATATCCAACTCTATAACTCGCTTATGGTTGATCCTACAAGAAAAATGCAAATAACTATTTTGTTGCAAATTTTATCAGCTTTATTATTAGTAAAAAAATAAAAATTGATAGAAGTAACTGTTTTCGAGATATAAGCAAGAAACCAAAAAACTCTTACCTTAATTAAGCGCTTGCATATAAGCAAATTTAGTACTATTAGTATTATTATTATTAATGTTATTGTTATTAATATGACGACTAAAAACAACTTTGAAGACTTTGGTGATTTTTATGTCTTCTCCTTTTTTCTCTACTAAAGTGTTAGACCCAATTAATTTAGTTTAATTTCGGTTTTTCAAACATTTTATTTTAAAGCAAATTTTTGTTAAAGATTATTTATGTCCAACTCTATAACTCGCCTATGGTTTGTCCTACAGGAAATTTGCAAATAACTATTTTGTAGGAAATTTTATCCGCTTTAATTTTGAAAAAAAGATAAAATTTGATAGGAGTAACGGTTTTCGAGATATAAGTAAAAAACCAAAGTGAAAACTGATACAGTTACTGAACAAAAATGTAATACAGTTTTCAATGTTTGAGACGAATTCGAAGATGCAGCATTTAAAAACGACTCTAAAGACTTCAGTGACTTTTATGTCACCTCCTTTTTCCTCTAATAAAATGTTGGACCCAATAAATTAAGTGTATTTTAAATCACAAGACATTTTCTGTTAAAGCACTTTTTTTTTAAATATTAATTATTTTCAATCATATATCTCGCTTATGGTTAGACCTACATGAAAAATGCAAATAACTATTTTGTAGGAAATTTTGTCAGCTTTAATTTTAGTAAAGAGATAAAAATTGATAAGAGTAACAGTTTTCGAGATATAAGCAAGAAACCAAAAAACTGTTACCTTAATTAAGCGCATGCATATAAGCAAATTTAGTACTATAAGTATTATTATTATTAATGTTATTGTTATTAATATGACGACTAAAGAAAACTCTGAAAACTTTAGTGACTTTTATGTCTCCTCCTTTTTCCTCTACTAAAATGCTAGACCCAATTAATTTAGTTTAATTTCAGTTTTTCAAACATTTTATTTTAAAGCAAATTTTTGTTAAAAATTATTTATATCCAACTCTATAACTCGCCTATGGTTTGTCCTACAGGAAATTTGCAAATAACTATTTTGTAGGAAATTTTATCCGCTTTAATTTTGAAAAAAAGATAAAATTTGATAGGAGTAACGGTTTTCGAGATATAAGTAAAAAACCAAAGTGAAAACTGATACAGTTACTGAACAAAAATGTAATACAGTTTTCAATGTTTGAGACGAATTCGAAGATGCAGCATTTAAAAACGACTCTAAAGACTTCAGTGACTTTTATGTCACCTCCTTTTTCCTCTAATAAAGTGTTGGACCCAATAAATTAAGTGTATTTTAAATCACAAGACTTTTTCTGTTAAAGCACTTTTTTTTTAAATATTAATTATTATCAGTCATATATCTCGCTTATGGTTAGTCCTACATGAAAAATGCAAATAACTATTTTGTAGGAAATTTTGTCAGCTTTAATTTTAGTAAAGAGATAAAAATTGATAGGAGTAACTGTTTTCGAGATATAAGCAAGAAACCAAAAAACTGTTACCTTAATTAAGCGTTTGCATATAAGCAAATTTAGTACTATTAGTATTATTATTATTAATGTTATTGTTATTAATATGACGACTAAAAACAACTTTAAAGACTTTGGTGTTTTTTATGTCTTCTCCTTATTTCTCTACTAAAGTGTTAGACCCAATTAATTTAGTTTAATTTCGGTTTTTCAAACATTTTATTTTAAAGCAAATTTTTGTTAAAGATTATTTATATCCAACTCTATAACTCGCTTATGGTTGGTCCTACAAAAGAAACGCGAATAACTATTTTGTAGGAAATTTTATCAGCTTTAATTTTTAAAGAAAGATAAAAATTGATAGGAGTAACTGTTTTCGAGATATAAGCAAGAAACCAAAAAACTGTTACCTTAATTAAGCGTTTGCATATAAGCAAATTTAGTACTATTAGTATTATTATTATTAATGTTATTGTTATTAATATGACGACTAAAAACAACTTTAAAGACTTTGGTGATTTTTATGTCTTCTCCTTTTTTCCCTACTAAAGTGTTAGACCCAATTAATTTAGTTTAATTTCGGTTTTTCAAACATTTTATTTTAAAGCAAATTTTTGTTAAAGATTATTTATGTCCAACTCTATAACTCGCCTATGGTTCGTCCTACAGGAAATTTGTAAATAACTTTTTTGTAGGAAATTTTATCCGCTTTAATTTTGAAAAAAAGATAAAATTTGATAGGAGTAACGGTTTTCGAAATATAAGCAAAAAACCAAAGTGAAAACTGTTACAGTTACTGAACAAAAATGTAATACAGTTTTCAATGTTTGAGACGAAGTCGAAGATGCAGCATTTAAAAACGACTCTAAAGACTTCAGTGACTTTTATGTCACATCCTTTTTCCTCTAATAAAGTGTTGGACCCAATAAATTAAGTGTATTTTAAATCACAAGACATTTTCTGTTTAAGCACTTTTTTTTTAAATATTAATTATTGTCAATC
Organism: Tribolium castaneum; assembly: GCF_031307605.1. Lineage (NCBI taxonomy): Eukaryota > Metazoa > Arthropoda > Insecta > Coleoptera > Tenebrionidae > Tribolium > Tribolium castaneum. The sequence continues at coordinate 80,842 of NW_026986718.1, forward strand.
ATATATCTCGCTTATGGTTAGTCCTACATGAAAAATGCAAATAACTATTTTGTAGGAAATTTTGTCAGCTTTAATGTTAGTAAAGAGATAAAAATTGATAGGAGTAACTGTTTTCGAGATATAAGCAAGAAACCAAAAAACTGTTACCTTAATTAAGCGTTTGCATATAAGCAAATTTAGTACTATTAGTATTATTATTATTAATGTTATTGTTATTAATATGACGACTAACGACGACTCTAAAACCTTTAGTGACTTTTATGTCTTCTCCTTTTTCCTCTACTAAAGTGTTAGACCCAATTAATTTAGTTTAATTTCAGTTATTCAAACATTTTATTTTAAAGCAAATTTTTGTTAAAGAATATTTATATCCAACTCTATAACTCGCTTATGGTTGGTCCTACAAAAGCAATGCGAATAACTATTTTGTAGGAAATTTTATCAGCTTTAATTTTTAAAGAAAGATAAAAATTGATAGGAGTAACTGTTTTCGAGATATAAGCAAGAAACCAAAAACTGTTACCTTAATTAAGCGCTTGTATATAAGCAAATTTAGTACTATTAGTATTATTATTATTAATGTTATTGTTATTAATATGACGACTAAAAACAACTTTGAAGACTTTGGTGATTTTTATGTCTTCTCCTTTTTTCTCTACTAAAGTGTTAGACCCAATTAATTTAGTTTAATTTCGGTTTTTCAAACATTTTATTTTAAAGCAAATTTTTGTTAAAGATTATTTATATCCAACTCTATAACTCGCCTATGGTTCGTCCTACAGGACATTTGCAAATAACTATTTTGTAGGAAATTTTATCCGCTTTAATTTTGAAAAAAAGATAAAATTTGATAGGAGTAACGGTTTTCGAAATATAAGCAAAAAACCAAAGTGAAAACTGTTACAGTTACTGAACAAAAATGTAATACAGTTTTCAATGTTTGAGACGAAGTCGAAGATGCAGCATTTAAAAACGACTCTAAAGACTTCAGTGACTTTTATGTCACATCCTTTTTCCTCTAATAAAGTGTTGGACCCAATAAATTAAGTGTATTTTAAATCACAAGACATTTTCTGTTAAAGCACTTTTTTTTTAAATATTAATTATTTTCAATCATATATCTCGCTTATGGTTAGTCCTACATGAAAAATGCAAATAACTATTTTGTAGGAAATTTTGTCAGCTTTAATTTTAGTAAAGAGATAAAAATTGATAAGAGTAACTGTTTTCGAGATATAAGCAAGAAACCAAACAACTGTTACCTTAATTAAGCGTTTGCATATAAGCAAATTTAGTACTATTAGTATTATTATTATTAATGTTATTGTTATTAATATGACGACTAAATACAACTTTGAAGACTTTGGTGATTTTTATGTCTTCTCCTTTTTGCTCTACTAAAGTGTTAGACCCAATTAACTTAGTTTAATTTCGGTTTTTCAAACATTTTATTTTAAAGCAAATTTTTGTTAAAGATTATTTATATCCAATTCTATAACTCGCTTATGGTTGGTCCTACAAAAGAAATGCAAATAACTATTTTGTATAAAATTTTATCAGCTTTAATTTTTAAAGAAAGATAAAAATTGATAGGAGTAACTGTTTTCGAGATATAAGCAAGAAACCAAAAAACTGTTACCTTAATTAAGCGCATGCATATAAGCAAATTTAGTAATATAAGTATTATTATTATGAATGTTATTGTTATTAATATGACGACTAAAGACGACTCTGAAAACTTTAGTGACTTTTATGTCTCCTCCTTTTTCCATCTACTAAAATGCTAGACCCAATTAATTTAGTTTAATTTCAGTTTTTCAAACATTTTATTTTAAAGCAAATTTTTGTTAAAAATTATTTATATCCAACTCTATAACTCGCCTATGGTTCGTCCTACAGGCAATTTGCAAAAAACTATTTTGTAGGAAATTTTATCCGCTTTAATTTTGGAAAAAAGATAAAATTTGATAGGAGTAACGGTTTTTGAGATATAAGCAAAAAACCAAAGTGAAAACTGTTACAGTTACTGAACAAAAATGTAATACAGTTTTCAATGTTTGAGACGAAGTCGAAGATGCAGCATTTAAAAACGACTCTAAAGACTTCAGTGACTTTTATGTCACCTCCTTTTTCCTCTAATAAAGTGTTAGACCCAATAAATTAAGTGTATTTTAAATCACAAGACATTTTCTGTTAAAGCACTTTTTTTTTAAATATTAATTATTATCAGTCATATATCTCGCTTATGGTTAGTCCTACATGAAAAATGCAAATAACTATTTTGTAGGAAATTTTGTCAGCTTTAATTTTAGTAAAGAGATAAAAATTGATAGGAGTAACTGTTTTCGAGATATAAGCAAGAAACCAAAAAACTGTTACCTTAATTAAGCGTTTGCATATAAGCAAATTTAGTACTATTAGTATTATTATTATTATTAATGCTATTGTTATTAATACGACGACTAAAGACGACTCTGAGACCTTTAGTGATTTTTATGTCTTCTCCTTTTTCCTCTACTAAAGTGTTAGACCCAATTAATTTAGTTTAATTTCAGTTATTCAAACATTTTATTTTAAAGCAAATTTTTGTTAAAGAATATTTATATCCAACTCTATAACTCGCTTATGGTTGGTCTTACATAAAAAATGCAAATAATTATTTTGTATAAAATTTTATCAGCTTTAATTTTTAAAGAAAGATAAAAATTGATAGGAGTAACTGATTTCGAGATATAAGCAAGAAACCAAAAAACTGTTACCTTAACTAAGCGCATGCATATAAGCAAATTTAGTACTATAAGTATTATTATTATTAATGTTATTGTTATTAATATGACGACTAAAGACGACTCTGAAAACTTTAGTGACTTTTATGTCTCCTCCTTTTTCCTCTACTAAAATGCTAGACCCAATTAATTTAGTTTAATTTCAGTTTTTCAAACATTTTATTTTAAAGCAAATTTTTGTTAAAAATTATTTATATCCAACTCTATAACTCGCCTATGGTTCGTCCTACAGGCAATTTGCAAAAAACTATTTTGTAGGAAATTTTATCCGCTTTAATTTTGAAAAAAAGATAAAATTTGATAGGAGTAACGGTTTTTGAGATATAAGCAAAAAACCAAAGTGAAAACTGTTACAGTTACTGAACAAAAATGTAATACAGTTTTCAATGTTTGAGACGAAGTCGAAGATGCAGCATTTAAAAACGACTCTAAAGACTTCAGTGACTTTTATGTCACCTCCTTTTTCTTCTAATAAAGTGTTGGACCCAATAAATTAAGTGTATTTTAAATCACAAGACATTTTCTGTTAAAGCACTATTTTTTTAAATATTAATTATTATCAGTCATATATCTCGCTTATGGTTAGTCCTACATGAAAAATGCAAATAACTATTTTGTAGGAAATTTTGTCAGCTTTAATTTTAGTAAAGAGATAAAAATTGATAGGAGTAACTGTTTTCGAGATATAAGCAAGAAACCAAACAACTGTTACCTTAATTAAGCGTTTGCATATAAGCAAATTTAGTACTATTAGTATTATTATTATTAATGTTATTGTTATTAATATGACGACTAAAGACGACTCTGAAACCTTTAGTGACTTTTATGTCTTCTCCTTTTTCCTCTACTAAAGTGTTAGACCCAATTAATTTAGTTTAATTTCAGTTATTCAAACATTTTATTTTAAAGCAAATTTTTGTTAAATATTATTTATATCCAACTCTATAACTCGCATATGGTTGGTCTTACAAAAGAAATGCGAATAACTATTTTGTAGGAAATTTTATCAGCTTTAATTTTTAAAGAAAGATAAAAATTGAAAGGAGTAACTGTTTTCGAGTTATAAGCAAGAAACCAAAAAACTGTTACCTTAATTAAGCGCATGCATATAAGCAAATTTAGTACTATAAGTATTATTATTATTATTAATGTTATTGTTATTAATATGACGACTAAAGACGACTCTGAAAACTTTAGTGACTTTTATGTCTCCTCCTTTTTCCTCTACTAAAATGCTAGACCCAATTAATTTAGATTAATTTCAGTTTTTCAAACATTTTATTTTAAAGCAAATTTTTGTTAAAAATTATTTATATCCAACTCTATAACTCGCCTATGGTTCGTCCTACAGTAAATTTGCAAATAACTATTTTGTAGGAAATTTTATCCGCTTTAATTTTGAAAAAAAGATAAAATTTGATAGGAGTAACGGTTTTCGAGATATAAGCAAAAAACCAAAGTGAAAACTGTTACAGTTACTGAACAAAAATGTAATACAGTTTTCAATGTTTGAGACGAAGTCGAAGATGCAGCATTTAAAAATGACTCTAAAGATTTCAGTGACTTTTATGTCACCTTCTTTTTCCTCTAATAAAGTGTTGGACCCAATAAATTAAGTGTATTTTAAATCACAAGACATTTTCCGTTAAAGCACTTTTTTTTTAAATATTAATTATTGTCAATCATATATCTCGCTTATGGTTAGTCCTACATGAAAAATGCAAATAACTATTTTGTAGGAAATTTTGTCAGCTTTAATTTTAGTAAAAAAATAAAAATTGATAGGAGTAACTGTTTTCGAAATATAAGCAAGAAACCAAAAAACTGTTACCTTAATTAAGCGTTTGCATATAGGCAAATTTAGTACTATTAGTATTATTATTATTATTAATGTTATTGTTTTTAATATGACGACTAAAGACGACTCTGAGACCTTTAGTGACTTTTATGTCTTCTCCTTTTTCCTCTACTAAAGTGTTAGACCCAATTAATTTAGTTTAATTTCAGTTATTCAAACATTTTATTTTAAAGCAAATTTTTGTTAAAGAATATTTATATCCAACTCTATAACTCGCTTATGGTTGGTCTTACAAAAAAAATGCGAATAACTATTTTGTAGGAAATTTTATCAGCTTTAATTTTTAAAGAAAGATAAAAATTGCTAGGAGTAACTGTTTTCGAGATATAAGCAAGAAACCAAAAACTGTTACCTTAATTAAGCGCTTGTATATAAGCAAATTTAGTACTATTAGTATTATTATTATTAATGTTATTGTTATTAATATGACGACTAAAAACAACTTTGAAGACTTTGGTGATTTTTATGTCTTCTCCTTTTTTCTCTACTAAAGTGTTAGACCCAATTAATTTAGTTTAATTTCAGTTTTTCAAACATTTTATTTTAAAGCAAATTTTTGTTGAATATTATTAATATCCAACTCTATAACTCGCTTATGGTTGATCCTACAAGAAAAATGCAAATAACTATTTTGTTGCAAATTTTATCAGCTTTATTATTAGTAAAAAGATAAAAATTGATAGGAGTAACTGTTTTCGAGATATAAGCAAGAAACCAAAAACTGTTACCTTAATTAAGCGCTTGTATATAAGCAAATTTAGTACTATTAGTATTATTATTATTAATGTTATTGTTATTAATATGACGACTAAAAACAACTTTGAAGACTTTGGTGATTTTTATGTCTTCTCCTTTTTCCTCTACTAAAATGCTAGACCCAATTAATTTAGTTTAATTTCAGTTTTTCAAACATTTTATTTTAAAGCAAATTTTTGTTAAAAATTATTTATATCCAACTCTATAACTCGCCTATGGTTTGTCCTACAGGAAATTTGCAAATAACTATTTTGTAGGAAATTTTATCCGCTTTAATTTTGAAAAAAAGATAAAATTTGATAGGAGTAACGGTTTTCGAGATATAAGTAAAAAACCAAAGTGAAAACTGTTACAGTTACTGAACAAAAATGTAATACAGTTTTCAATGTTTGAGACGAAGTCGAAGATGCAGCATTTAAAAACGACTCTAAAGACTTCAGTGACTTTTATGTCACCTCCTTTTTCCTCTAATAAAGTGTTGGACCCTATAAATTAAGTGTATTTTAAATCACAAGACATTTTCTGTTAAAGCACTTTTTTTTTAAATATTAATTATTTTCAATCATATATCTCGCTTATGGTTAGTCCTACATGAAAAATGCAAATAACTATTTTGTAGGAAATTTTGTCAGCTTTAATTTTAGTAAAGAGATAAAAATTGATAAGAGTAACTGTTTTCGAGATAGAAGCAAGAAACCAAACAACTGTTACCTTAATTAAGCGTTTGCATATAAGCAAATTTAGTACTATTAGTATTATTATTATTAATGTTATTGTTATTAATATGACGACTAAAAACAACTTTGAAGACTTTGGTGATTTTTATGTCTTCTCCTTTTTTCTCTACTAAAGTGTTAGACCCAATTAATTTAGTTTAATTTCGGTTTTTCAAACAATTTATTTTAAAGCAAATTTTTGTTAAAGATTATTTATATCCAACTCTATAACTCGCTTATGGTTGGTCCTACAAAAGAAATGCAAATAACTATTTTGTATGAAATTTTATCAGCTTTAATTTTTAAAGAAAGATAAAAATTGATAGGAGTAACTGTTTTCGAGATATAAGCAAGAAACCAAAAAACTGTTACCTTAATTAAGCGCATGCATCTAAGCAAATTTAGTACCATAAGTATTATTATTATTAATGTTATTGTTATTAATATGACGACTAAAGACGACTCTGAAAACTTTAGTGACTTTTATGTCACCTCCTTTTTCCTCTACTAAAATGCTAGACCCAATTAATTTAGTTTAATTTCAGTTTTTCAAACATTTTATTTTAAAGCAAATTTTTGTTGAATATTATTATTATCCAACTCTATAACTCGCTTATGGTTGATCCTACAAGAAAAATGCAAATAACTATTTTGTTGCAAATTTTATCAGCTTTATTATTAGTAAAAAAATAAAAATTGATAGGAGTAACTGTTTTCGAGATATAAGCAAGAAACCAAAAAACTCTTACCTTAATTAAGCGCTTGCATATAAGCAAATTTAGTACTATTAGTATTATTATTATTAATGTTATTGTTATTAATATGACGACTAAAAACAACTTTGAAGACTTTGGTGATTTTTATGTCTTCTCCTTTTTTCTCTACTAAAGTGTTAGACCCAATTAATTTAGTTTAATTTCGGTTTTTCAAACGTTTTATTTTAAAGCAAATTTTTGTTAAAGATTATTTATATCCAACTCTATAACTCGCTTATGGTTGGTCCTACAAAAGAAATGCAAATAACTATTTTGTATGAAATTTTATCAGCTTTAATTTTTAAAGAAAGATAAAAATTGAAAGGAGTAACTGTTTTCGAGTTATAAGCAAGAAACCAAAAAACTGTTACCTTAATTAAGCGTTTGCATATAAGCAAATTTAGTACTATTAGTATTATTATTATTAATGTTATTGTTATTAATATGACGACTAAAAACAACTTTAAAGACTTTGGTGATTTTTATGTCTTCTCCTTTTTTCTCTACTAAAGTGTTAGACCCAATTAATTTAGTTTAATTTCGGTTTTTCAAACATTTTATTTTAAAGCAAATTTTTGTTAAAAATTATTTATATCCAACTCTATAACTCGCCTATGGTTCGTCCTACAGTAAATTTGCAAATAACTATTTTGTAGGAAATTTTATCCGCTTTAATTTTGAAAAAAAGATAAAATTTGATAGGAGTAACGGTTTTCGAGATATAAGCAAAAAACCAAAGTGAAAACTGTTACAGTTACTGAACAAAAATGTAATACAGTTTTCAATGTTTGAGACGAAGTCGAAGATGCAGCATTTAAAAACGACTCTAAAGATTTCAGTGACTTTTATGTCACCTTCTTTTTCCTCTAATAAAGTGTTGGACCCAATAAATTAAGTGTATTTTAAATCACAAGACATTTTCTGTTAAAGCACTTTTTTTTTAAATATTAATTATTGTCAATCATATATCTCGCTTATGGTTAGTCCTACATGAAAAATGCAAATAACTATTTTGTAGGAAATTTTGTCAGCTTTAATTTTAGTAAAAAAATAAAAATTGATAGGAGTAACTGTTTTCGAAATATAAGCAAGAAACCAAAAAACTGTTACCTTAATTAAGCGTTTGCATATAGGCAAATTTAGTACTATTAGTATTATTATTATTATTAATGTTATTGTTTTTAATATGACGACTAAAGACGACTCTGAGACCTTTAGTGACTTTTATGTCTTCTCCTTTTTCCTCTACTAAAGTGTTAGACCCAATTAATTTAGTTTAATTTCAGTTATTCAAACATTTTATTTTAAAGCAAATTTTTGTTAAAGAATATTTATATCCAACTCTATAACTCGCTTATGGTTGATCCTACAAGAAAAATGCAAATAACTATTTTGTTGCAAATTTTATCAGCTTTATTATTAGTAAAAAAATAAAAATTGATAGGAGTAACTGTTTTCGAGATATAAGCAAGAAACCAAAAAACTCTTACCTTAATTAAGCGCTTGCATATAAGCAAATTTAGTACTATTAGTATTATTATTATTAATGTTATTGTTATTAATATGACGACTAAAAACAACTTTGAAGACTTTGGTGATTTTTATGTCTTCTCCTTTTTTCTCTACTAAAGTGTTAGACCCAATTAATTTAGTTTAATTTCGGTTTTTCAAACGTTTTATTTTAAAGCAAATTTTTGTTAAAGATTATTTATATCCAACTCTATAACTCGCTTATGGTTGGTCCTACAAAAGAAATGCAAATAACTATTTTGTATGAAATTTTATCAGCTTTAATTTTTAAAGAAAGATAAAAATTGAAAGGAGTAACTGTTTTCGAGTTATAAGCAAGAAACCAAAAAACTGTTACCTTAATTAAGCGTTTGCATATAAGCAAATTTAGTACTATTAGTATTATTATTATTAATGTTATTGTTATTAATATGACGACTAAAAACAACTTTAAAGACTTTGGTGATTTTTATGTCTTCTCCTTTTTTCTCTACTAAAGTGTTAGACCCAATTAATTTAGTTTAATTTCGGTTTTTCAAACATTTTATTTTAAAGCAAATTTTTGTTAAAAATTATTTATATCCAACTCTATAACTCGCCTATGGTTCGTCCTACAGTAAATTTGCAAATAACTATTTTGTAGGAAATTTTATCCGCTTTAATTTTGAAAAAAAGATAAAATTTGATAGGAGTAACGGTTTTCGAGATATAAGCAAAAAACCAAAGTGAAAACTGTTACAGTTACTGAACAAAAATGTAATACAGTTTTCAATGTTTGAGACGAAGTCGAAGATGCAGCATTTAAAAACGACTCTAAAGATTTCAGTGACTTTTATGTCACCTTCTTTTTCCTCTAATAAAGTGTTGGACCCAATAAATTAAGTGTATTTTAAATCACAAGACATTTTCTGTTAAAGCACTTTTTTTTTAAATATTAATTATTGTCAATCATATATCTCGCTTATGGTTAGTCCTACATGAAAAATGCAAATAACTATTTTGTAGGAAATTTTGTCAGCTTTAATTTTAGTAAAAAAATAAAAATTGATAGGAGTAACTGTTTTCGAAATATAAGCAAGAAACCAAAAAACTGTTACCTTAATTAAGCGTTTGCATATAGGCAAATTTAGTACTATTAGTATTATTATTATTATTAATGTTATTGTTTTTAATATGACGACTAAAGACGACTCTGAGACCTTTAGTGACTTTTATGTCTTCTCCTTTTTCCTCTACTAAAGTGTTAGACCCAATTAATTTAGTTTAATTTCAGTTATTCAAACATTTTATTTTAAAGCAAATTTTTGTTAAAGAATATTTATATCCAACTCTATAACTCGCTTATGGTTGATCCTACAAGAAAAATGCAAATAACTATTTTGTTGCAAATTTTATCAGCTTTATTATTAGTAAAAAAATAAAAATTGATAGGAGTAACTGTTTTCGAGATATAAGCAAGAAACCAAAAAACTCTTACCTTAATTAAGCGCATGCATATAAGCAAATTTAGTACCATAAGTATTATTATTATTAATGTTATTGTTATTAATATGACGACTAAAGACGACTCTGAAAACTTTAGTGACTTTTATGTCTCCTCCTTTTTCCTCTACTAAAATGCTAGACCCAATTAATTTAGTTTAATTTCAGTTTTTCAAACATTTTATTTTAAAGCAAATTTTTGTTGAATATTATTAATATCCAACTCTATAACTTGCTTATGGTTGATCCTACAAGAAAAATGCAAATTACTATTTTGTTGCAAATTTTATCAGCTTTATTATTAGTAAAAAAATAAAAATTGACAGGAGTAACTGTTTTCGAGATATAAGCAAGAAACCAAAAAACTTTTACCTTAATTAAGCGCTTGCATATAAGCAAATTTAGTACTATTAGTATTATTATTATTAATGTTATTGTTATTAATATGACGACTAAAAACAACTTTGAAGATTTTGGTGATTTTTATGTCTTCTCCTTTTTTCTCTACTAAAGTGTTAGACCCAATTAATTTAGTTTAATTTCGGTTTTTCAAACATTTTATTTTAAAGCAAATTTTTGTTAAAGATTAATTATATCCAACTCTATAACTCGCCTATGGTTCGTCCTACAGGACATTTGCAAATAACTATTTTGTAGGAAATTTTATCCGCTTTAATTTTGAAAAAAAGATAAAATGTGATAGGAGTAACGGTTTTCGAAATATAAGCAAAAAACCAAAGTGAAAACTGTTACAGTTACTGAACAAAAATGTAATACAGTTTTCAATGTTTGAGACGAAGTCGAAGATGCAGCATTTAAAAACGACTCTAAAGACTTCAGTGACTTTTATGTCACCTCCTTTTTCCTCTAATAAAGTGTTAGACCCAATAAATTAAGTGTATTTTAAATCACAAGACATTTTCTGTTAAAGCACTTTTTTTTTTAATATTAATTATTTTCAAACATATATCTCGCTTATGGTTAGTTCTACATGAAAAATGCAAATAACTATTTTGTAGGAAATTTTGTCAGCTTTAATTTTAGTAAAAAGATAAAAATTGATAGGAGTAACTGTTTTCGAGATATAAGCAAGAAACCAAAAAACTGTGATTTAAAATACACTTAATTTATTGGGTCCAATACTTTATTAGAAGAAAAAGGAGGTGACATAAAAGTCACTGAAGTCTTCAGAGTCGTTTTTAAATGCTGCATTTTTGTCTTCGTCTCAAACATTAAAAACTGAATTACATTTTTGTTCAGTAACAGTTAGAGTTTTCTTATTGCTTTTTTGCTTATATCTCGAAAACAGTTACTGCTATCAATTTTTATCTTTTTTTCAAAATTAAAGCTGATAAAATTTGCTACAAAATAGTTATTTGAATTTTTCTTGTAGGACCAACCATAAGCGAGTTATAGAGTTAGATATAAATAATATTTAACAAAAATTTGCTTTAAAATAAAATGTTTGAATAACTGAAATTAAACTAAATTAATTGTGTCTAACACTTTAGTAGAGGAAAAAGGAAAAGACATAAAAGTTACTAAAGGTTTCAGAGTCGTCTTTAGTCGTCATATTAATAACAATAACATTAATAATAATAATACTAATAGTACAAAATTTGCTTATATGCAAACGCTTAATTAAGGTAACAGTTTTTTGGTTTCTTGCTTATATCTCGAAATCAGTTACTCCTATCAATTTTTATCTTTTTACTAAAATTAAAGCTGATAAAATTTCCTACAAAATAGTTATTTCCATTTTTTATGTAGGACTAACCATAAGCGAGATATAAGTATGAAAATAATTAATATTTAAAAAAAAGTGCTTTAACAGAAAATGTCTTGTGATTTAAAATACACTTAATTTATTGGATCCAATACTTTATTAGAAGAAAAAGGAGGTGACATAAAAATCACTGAAGTCTTCAGAGTCGTTTTTAAATGCTGCATTTTCGACTTCGTCTCAAACATTGAAAACTGAATTACATTTTTGTTCAGTAACTGTAACAGTTTTCACTTTGGTTTTTTGCTTATATCTCGAAAACCGTTATTCCTATCAAATTTTATCTTTTTTTCAAAATTAAAGCTAAAAAAATTTCCTACAAAATAGTTATCTGCAAATTTCCTGTAGGACCAACCATAGGCGAGTTATAGAGTTGGATATAAATAATATTTAACAAAAATTTGCTTTAAAATAAAATGTTTGAAAAACCGAAATTAAACTAAATTAATTGGATCTAACACTTTAGTAGAGGAAAAAGGAGAAGACATAAAAGTCACCAAAGTCTTCAGAGACGTTTTTAATCGTCATATTAAAAACAATAACATTAATAATAATAATACTAATAGTACAAAATTTGCTTATATGCAAGCGCTTAATTAAGGTAACAGTTTTTTGGTTTCTTGCTTATATCTCAAAAACAGTTACTCCTATCAATTTTTATCTTTTTACTAAAATTAAAGCTGCTAAAATTTCCTACAAAATAGTTATTTGCATTTTTCATGTAGGACTAACCATAAGCGAGATTTAAGTTTGAAAACAATTAATATTTAAAAAAAAGTGCTTTAACAGAAAATGTTTTGTGATTTAAAATACACTTAATTTATTGGGTTCAATACTTTATTAGAAAAAAAAGGAGGTGACATAAAAGTCACTGAAGTCTTCAGAGTCGTTTTTAAATGCTGCATTTTCGACTTCGTCTCAAACATTGAAAACTGAATTACATTTTTGTTCAGTAACTGTAACAGTTTTCACTTTGGTTTTTTGCTTATATCTCGAAAACAGTTACTCCTATCAATTTTTATCATTCTTTCAAAATTAAAGCTGATACGATTTCCTACAAAATAGTTATTTGCATTTCTTTTGTAAGACCAACTATACTCGTAAGTGAGTTATAGAGTTGGATATAAATAATCTTTAACAAAAATTTGCTTTAAAATAAAATGTTTGAAAACCAAAATTAAACTAAATTAATTGGGTTTAACACTTTATTAGAAGAAAAAGGAGAAGACATAAAAGTCACCAAAGTCTTCAGAATCGTTTTTAGTCGTCATATTAATAACAATAACATTAATAATACTAATAGTACTAAATTTGCTTATATGCAAGCAATTAATTAAGGTAACAGTTTTTTGGTTTCTTGCTTATATCTCGAAAACAGTTACACTTATCAATTTTTATTTTTTTACTAAAATTTAAGCTGATAAAATTTCCTACAAAATAGTTATTTGCATTTTTCATGTAGAACTAACCATAAGCGAGATATAAGTTTGAAAATAATTAATATTTAAAAAAAAGTGCTTTAACAGAAAATGTCTTGTGATTTAAAATACACTTAATTTATTGAGTCCAATACTTTTTTAGAGGAAAAAGGAGGTGACAAAAAAGTCACTAAAGTCTTCAGAGTCGTTTTTAAATGCTGCATTTTCGACTTCGTCTCAAACATTAAAAACTGAATTACATTTTTGTTCAGTAACAGTTACAGTTTTCTTATTGCTTTTTTGCTTATATCTCGAAAACAGTTACTCCTATCAATTTTTATCTTTTTTTCAAAATTAAAGCTGATAAAATTTTCTACAAAATAGTTATTTGAATTTTTCTTGTAGGACCAACCATAAGCGAGTTATAGAGTTGGATATAAATAATTTTTAACAAAAATTTGCTTTAAAATAAAATGTTTGAAAAACTGAAATTAAACTAAATTAATTGGGTCTAGCATTTTAGTAGAGGAAAAAGGAGGAAACATAAAATTCACTAAAGTTTTCAGAGTCGTCTTTAGTAGTCATATTAATAACAATAACATTAATAATAATAATACTTATAGTACTAAATTTGCTTATATGCAAGCGCTTAATTAAGGTAACAGTTTTTTGGTTTCTTGCTTATATCTCGAAATCAGTTACTCCTATCAATTTTTATCTTTTTACTAAAATTAAAGCTGATAAAATTTTCTACAAAATAGTTATTTGCATTTTTTATGTAGGACTAACCATAAGCGAGATATAAGAATGAAAATAATTAATATTTAAAAAAAAGTGCTTTAACAGAAAATGTCTTGTGATTTAAAATACACTTAATTTATTGAATCCAATACTTTATTAGAAGAAAAAAGAGGTGACATAAAAATCACTGAAGTCTTCAGAGTCGTTTTTAAATGCTGCATTTTCGACTTCGTCTCAAACATTGAAAACTGAATTACATTTTTATTCAGTAACAGTTACAGTTTTCTTATTGGTTTTTTGCTTATATCTCGAAAACAGTTACTCCTATCAATTTTTATCTTTTTTTAAAAATTAA
>NW_026986718.1:100000-107255 GCF_031307605.1 Tribolium castaneum
TTTATGCAAGTTTGCCCTATTCTAAGCAAAGGAGTAATCAGGATAAACTGCTTTTATCCAAAGTAATACATAATTTGCAGTTTTGAGCCAGAATAAGACGTTTTTAATCTCTTTAATGTAAGTTTTCGTGTTCAAAAGAAAGGATCGTCTAAAATAAGCAGTTTCTGTCCAAACTGAAACGTAATTTGATTTTCTGTGTCTGAATAAGAGGTTTTCAGTTTCTTTGATGTAAGGTTTCTTGTTTGTAACAATGAATAAACGAAAATAATTGGTTTTAATCCAAACTGTGACATAAATCTTTTTTCAAAGGCGAAATCAGACGTTTTGCTTCTGTTTAGTGAAAGTATACTGGTTTCAAAGCATAGAATCGTTTGAAATTAACAGTTCTCGTCAAGACTATAACGCAAATCTTTTGTTTTGTGCTAAAATAAGACGTTTTTAGTCTGTTTGATATAAGTTTTCTTGTTCAAAGCAAAATATTGTCGCAAATCAACCGTTTTTGTCTAAACTGATACAAAATTCGGTGGTTTGTGTCCGAATACAAAGTTTTCAGATTCTTTAATGTTAGGTTTGCTGCTTCTAACAAAGAATCAACGAAAATACTTTGTTTTAATACAAACTGCAATATAAAATGTCATTATAGGACAAAACATGATGTTTGGCATTTGTTTAATAAAAATTTACTCGTTTGGAAGCATAGAATCATTCCAAATAAGCTATTCTCGTCATAACTATAATGTAATTAGTATTTTGTGCCAAAATACTGCGTTTTTGTTAGGATTAATAAGAATTTAGTCTATTTTAGCAATGAAACGAATAGGATTAGCTGCCTCTATACAAAGTGATACATAAATTGCTTTTTTATGCCAGATTTATACGTTTTTAGTCTGTTCGATGTAAGTTTTCTTGAATAATAATAATAATAATAATAATAATAATAATAATAATAATAATTATAAAATAATAATAATAATAATAGTAATAGTAATAAAAGTAATAATGATAATAATACTTTTAACAAGGAAAAATGAAGCTTATTTTGTGTGTTACATAAGCGTTTT
Source organism: Tribolium castaneum (assembly GCF_031307605.1). NCBI lineage: Eukaryota > Metazoa > Arthropoda > Insecta > Coleoptera > Tenebrionidae > Tribolium > Tribolium castaneum. The sequence continues at coordinate 101,062 of NW_026986718.1, forward strand.
CTCATTTCTATGCAAGAGATCATCTGTGATCCTTGTTTTTAGGCAAGAAATTGTCTAAAATTAATAACTCATTTCAAAACTGGTATAAAAACATTTACTATACAAAAGTTATAATCGGTTTTTAATAATAATAATATTAATAGTAATAATAATAATAATAATAATAATAATAAAAATTATAATAATAATAATAAAAGTAATAGTAATAATAATAATAATAAAAATAATAATAATAGTAGTAATAAAAGTAAGCTTAGTTTTCTAAGCAAAAATAAAGCTTATTTTGTGTGTTATATGAGCGTTTTCTCATTTCTATGCAAGAGATCATCTGTGATCTGTGTTTTTAGCCAAGAAATTGTCTAAAATTAATAACTCATTTTAAAACTGGTATAAAAACATTTACTATACAAAAGTTAATAAAAATAATAATAATAATAATAATAGTAATAGTAATAAAAATAATAATAATAATACTTTTAATAAGGAAAAATATAGTTTATTTTGTGAGTTACATGAGCGTTTTCTCATTTCTATGCAAGAGATCATCTGTGATCTGTGTTTTTAGGCAAGACTATTCCAGAATTATACGTTTTTAGTCTGTTCGATGTAAGTTTTCTTGTTCAAAGCAAAAGATCGTCTAAAATAAGCCGTTTTTGTTTGAACTGATGAACATTTCGGATTGAGAGTCAACAAAAATAATTTGTTTTAATACAAACTGATACTTTTTGTTCCTATAAGACAAAATATAAGATTTTGCATCCATTGAATATAAAAATATATTTGTGTCGAAGCATAGAATCGTCCGAGATACGCCGTTCTCGTCAAGTCTATAACGTAATTCGTTTTTTTGAGTCAGAATATGTGGTTTTAGTTACGCTTTGCAAAAGTTTGCTCTTATGTAAGCAAAGAAACTAACAGGATAAACTGCTTCTATTTAAAGTGATACATAATTAGCTCATTTGTGACAGAATGCGACGTTTTCTGTCTGTTTAATATAAGTTTTTAATAATAAAAATAAAAATATTATTATTAATAATAATAATAATAATAATAATAGTAATAATAATAATAATAATAATAGTAATAAAAATAATAATAATAGTAATAAAGGAAAGCTTAGTTTTTTAAGCAAAAATGAAGCTTATTTTGTGTGTTAGATGAGCGTTTTCTCATTTCTATGCAAGAGATCATTTGTGATCTGTGTTTTTAGGCAAGAAATTGTCTAAAATTAATAACTCATTTCAAAACTGGTATAAAAACATTTACTATACAAAAGTTATAATCGGTTTTTAATACTAATAATATTAAGAGTAATAATAATAATAATAATAATAATAATAATAATAATAGTAATAATAATAATAATAATAATAACAATAATAATAATAATAATAATAATAATAGTAATAAAAGTAATAATAATAATAATAATAATACTTATAATAAATTTCTTTCTAAATTGAAGCTTAGTTTTTCTAAGCAAAAATGAAGCTTATATTGTGTTATCTGAGCGTTTTCTCATTTCTATGCAAGAGATCATTTGTGATCTGTGTTTTTAGGCAAGAAATTGTCTAAAATTAATAACTCATTTTAAAACTGGTATAAAAACATTTACTATACAAAAGTTATAATCGGTTTTTATTAATAATAATAGTAATAATAACAATAATATTAATAATAATAAAAATAATAATAATAATAATAATAATAATAATAATAATAATAATAGTAGTAATAACGTCTAAAATAAGCCGTTTTTGTTTGAACTGATGAACAATTCGGACTAAGAGTGAACAAAAATAATTTGTTTTTATCCAAACTGATACTTTTTGTTTCTATAAGAGTCCTATAAGAGTCCGAGATACGCCGTTCTCGTCAAGTCTATAACGTAATTCGTTTTTTTGTGTCAGAATATGTAGCTTTAGTTACGCTTTATAAAAGTTTGCTCTTATGTAAGCAAAGAAATTAACAGGATAAACTGCTTCTATTTAAAGTGATACATAATTAGCTCATTTGTGACAGAATACGACGTTTTCTGTCTGTTTAATAGAAGTTTTTAATAATAAAAATAATAATAATAATAATAGAAATAAAAATAATAATAATAGTAATAAAGGAAAGCTTAGTTTTTTAAGCAAAAATGAAGCTTATTTTGTGTGTTATATGAGCGTTTTCTCATTTCTATGCAAGAGATCATCTGTGATCTGTGTTTTTAGGCAAGAAATTGTCTAAAATTAATTACTCATTTTAAAACTGGTATAAAAACATTTACTATACAAAAGTTATAATCGGTTTTTAATATTAATTATAATAATAATAATAATAATAATAATAATAATTATAATAATAATAATAATAATAATAATAATAATAATAATAATAGTAATAAAAGTAATAATAATAATAATAGTAATACTTATAATGAATTCCTTTCTAAATTAAAGCTTAGTTTTTCTAAGCAAAAATGAAGCTTATTTTGTGTTATCAGAGCGTTTTCTCATTTCTATGCAAGAGATCATTTGTGATCTGTGTTTTTAGGCAAGAAATTATCTAAAATTAATAACTCATTTTAAAACTGGTATAAAAACATTTACTATACAAAAGTTATAATCGGTTTTTATTAATAATAATAGTAATAATAATAATAATAATAATAATAATAATAATAATAATAATAATAATAATAATAATAATAATAATTATAGTAATAATAATAATAATAATAATAATAATAATAATAATAGTAATAAAAATAATAATAATAGTAGTAATAACGTCTAAAATAAGCCGTTTTTGTTTGAACTGATGAACAATTCGGACTAAGAGTCAACAAAAATAATTTGTTTTACTCCAAACTGATTGTTTCTAGAAGAGTCCTATAAGAGTCCGAGATACGCCGTTCTCGTCAAGTCTATAACGTACATAAGAGCAAACTTTTATAAAGCGTAACTAAAGCCACATATTCTGACACAAAAAAACGAATTTTTTACACATTTTATTTTAAAGCAAATTTTTGTTAAAAATTATTTATATCCAACTCTATAACTCGCTTATGGTTAGTCCTACATGAAAAATGCAAATAACTATTTTGTAGAAAATTTTGTCAGCTTTAATTTTAGTAAAAAGATAAAAATTGATAGGAGTAACTGTTTTCGAGATATAAGCAAGAAACCAAAAAACTGTTACCTTAATTAAGCGCTTGCATATAAGCAAATTTTGTACTATTAGTATTATTATTATTATTGTCATTGTTTTTAATATGACGACTAAAAACGTCTCTGAAGACTTTGGTGACTTTTATGTCTTCTCCTTTTTCCTCTACTAAAGTGTTAGATCCAATTAATTTAGTTTAATTTCGGTTTTTCAAACATTTTATTTTATAGCAAATTTTTGTTGAATATTATTTATATCCAACTCTATAACTCGCCAAGGGTTGTTCCTACAGGAAATTTGTAAATAACTATTTTGTAAGAAATTTTTTCAGCTTTAATTTTAAAAAAAAAGATAAAATTTGATAGAAATAACGGTTTTCGAGATATAAGCAAAAAACCAAAGCGAAAACTGTGACAGTTACTGAACAAAAATGTAATTCAGTTTTCAATGTTTGAGACGAAGTCGAAAATGCAGCATTTAAAAACGACTCTGAAGACATCAGTGATTTTTATGTCACCTCCTTTTTCTTCTAATAAAGTATTGGATCCAATAAATTAAGTGTATTTTAAATCACAAGACATTTTCTGTTAAAGCACTTTTTTTAAATATTAATTATTTTCATACTTATATCTCGCTTATGGTTAGTCCTACATAAAAAATGCAAATAACTATTTTGTAGGAAATTTTAGCAGCTTTAATTTTAGTAAAAAGATAAAAATTGATAGGAGTAACTGTTTTTGAGATATAAGCAAAAAACCTAAGTGAAAACTGTTACAGTTACTAAACAAAAATGTAATTTGGTTTTCAATGTTTGAGACGAAGTCGAAAATGCAGCATTTAAAAACGACCCTGAAGACTTCAGTGACTTTTATGTCACCTCCTTTTTCTTCTAATAAAGTATTGGACCCAATAAATTAAGTGTATTTTAAATCACAAGACATTTTCTGTTAAAGCACTTTTTTTTAAATATTAATTATTTTCAAACATATATCTCGCTTGTGGTTAGTCCTACATGAAAAATGCAAATAACTATTTTGTAGGAAATTTTAGCAGCTTTAATTTTAGTAAAAAGATAAAAATTGATAAGAGTAACTGTTTTTGACATATAAGCAAGAAACCAAAAAACTGTTGCCTTAATTAAGCGCTTGCATATAAGCAAATTTTGTACTATTAGTATTATTATTATTAATGTTATTGGTATTAATATGACGACTAAAGACGTCTCTAAAGACTTTGGTGACTTTTATGTCTTCTCCTTTTTCCTCTACTATAGTGTTAGATCCAATTAATATAGTTTAATTTCGGTTTTTCAAACATTTTATTTTAAAGCAAATTTTTGTTAAATATTATTTATATCCAACTCTATAACTCGCCTATAGTTGGTCCTACAGGAAATTTGCAAATAACTATTTTGTAGGAAATTTTTTTAACTTTAATTTTGAAAAAAAGATAAAATTTGATAGGAATAACGGTTTTCGAGATATAAGCAAAAAACCAAAGTGAAAACTGATACAGTTACTGAACAAAAATGTAATACATTTTTCAATATTTGAGACGTAGTCGAAGATGCAGCATTTAAAAACGACTCTGAAGACTTCAGTGACTTTTATGTCACCTCCTTTTTCCTCTAATAAAGTATTGGACCCAATAAATTAAGTGTATTTTAAATCACAAGACATTTTCTGTTATTTAAATATTAATTATTTTCAAACATATATCTCGCTTGTGGTTAGTCCTACATGAAAAATGCAAATAACTATTTTGTAGGAAATTTTATCAGCTTTAATTTTAGTAAAAAGATAAAAATTGATAGGAGTAACTGATTTCGAGATATAAGCAAGAAACCAAAAAACTGTTACCTTAATTAAGCGTTTGCATATAAGCAAATTTAGTACTATTAGTATTATTATTATTAATGTTATTGTTATTAATATGACGACTAAAGACGACTCTGAAACCTTTAGTGACTTTTATGTCTTTTCCTTTTTCCTCTACTAAAGTGTTAGACACAATTTAGTTTAGTTTCAGTTTTTCAAACATTTTATTTTAAAGCAAATTTTTATTAAATATTATTTATATCCAACTCTATAACTCGCTTATGGTTGGTCCTACAAGAAAAATGCAAATAACTATTTTGTAGCAAATTTTATCAGCTTTAATTTTGAAAAAAAGATAAAAATTGATAGGAGTAACTGTTACTGAACAAAAATGTAGTTCAGTTTTTAATGTTTGAGACGAAGACAAAAATGCAGCATTTAAAAACGACTCTGAAGACTTCAGTGACTTTTATGTCACCTCCTTTTTCTTCTAATAAAGTATTGGACGCAATAAATTAAGCGTATTTTAAATCACAAAACATTTTCTGTTAAAGCACTTTTTTTTTAAATATTAATTATTTTCAAACTTATATCTCGCTTATGGTTAGTTCTACATGAAAAATGCAAATAACTATTTTGTAGGAAATTTTATCAGCTTTAATTTTAGTAAAAAAATAAAAATTGATAAGTGTAACTTATCTTAGATTAAGCAAGAAACCAAAAAACTGTTACCTTAATTAATTGCTTGCTTATAAGCAAATTTAGTACTATTAGTATTATTATTATTGTTTTTGTTATTAAATTATTATTATTATTATTATTATTATTATTATTATTATTATTAAAAACCGATTATAACTTGTGTATAGTAAATGTTTTTATACCAGTTTTAAAATGAGTTATTAATTTTAGACAATTTCTTGCCTAAAAACACAGATCACAGATGATCTCTTGCGTAGAAATGAGAGAACGCTTAGATAACACAAAATAAGCTTCATTTTTGCTTAGAAAAACTAAGCGTTAATTTAGAAAGAAAATCATTATTACAATTATTATAATTATTATTATTATTATTATTATTATTATTATTAAAAACCGATTATAAGTTTTGTATAGTAAATGTTTTTATACCAGTTTTAAAATGAGTGATTAATGTTTGACAATTTCTTGCCTAAAACTATAAAATGGTTTAGAGTGCCAAAAACACAGATCACACATGATCTT
>NW_026986719.1:0-24311 GCF_031307605.1 Tribolium castaneum
CAATTCTATGCAAGAGATCATCTGTGATCTGTGTTTTTAGGCAAGAAATTGAATAAAATTAATAACTCATTTTAAAACTGGTATAAAAACATTTACTATACAAAAGTTAATAATAATAATAATAATAATAATAATAATAATAGTAATAATAATAATAATAATAATAATAATAATAATAATAATAATAGTAATAAAAGAAATAATAATAATAATAATAATAATAATAATAATAATAATAATAATAATAATAATAATAATAATAATAATAATAATAATAATAATAATAATAATAATAATAATAATAATAATAATAATAATAATAATAATAATAATAATAATAGTAATAATGATAATAATACTTATAATAATGAATTTCTTTCTAAATTAAAGCTTAGTTTTTCTAAGCAAAAATGATGCTTTTGTGTGTTATATGAGCGCTTTCTCATTTCTATGCAAGAAATCATCTGTGATCTGTATTTTTAGGCAAGAAATTGTCTAAAATTAATAACTCATTTTAAAACTGGTAAAAAAAAAAATTAACTATACAAAAGTTAATAATAATAATAATAACAATAATAATAATAATAATAATAATAATAATAATAATAATAATTATAAAAATAATAATAGAAATAAAAGTAAGCTTAGTTTTCTAAGCAAAAATGAACCTTATTTTGTGTGTTATATGAGCGCTTTCTCATTTCTATGCAAGAAATCATCTGTGATCTGTATTTTTAGGCAAGAAATTGTCTAAAATTAATAACTCATTTTAAAACTGGTATTAAAACATTTACTATACAAAAGTTAATAATAATAATAATAATAATAATAATAATAATAGTAATAATAATAATAATAATAATAGTAATAATAATAATAATAATAATAATAATAATAATAATAATAATAATAGTAATAAAAGAAATAATAATAATAATAATAATAATAATAATAATAATAATAATGATAATAATACTTATAATAATGAATTTCTTTATAAATTAAAGCTTAGTTTTTCTAAGCAAAAATGATGCTTATTTTGTGTGTTATATGAGCGTTTTCTCATTTCTATGCAAGAGATCATCTGTGATCTGTGTTTTTAGGCAAGAAATTGAATAAAATTAATAACTCATTTTAAAACTGGTATAAAAACATTTACTATACAAAAGTTAATAATAATAATAATAATAATAATAATAATAATAATAATAATAATAATAATAGTAATAAAAGAAACATTAATAATAATAATAATAATAATAATAATAATGATAATAATACTTGTAATAATAAATTTCTTTCTAAATTAAAGCTTAGTTTTTCTAAGCAAAAATGATGCTTATTTTGTGTTATCTGAGCGTTTTCTCATTTCTATGCAAGAGATCATCTGTGATCTGTGTTTTTAGGCAAGAAATTGTCTAAAATTAATAACTCATTTTAAAACTGGTATAAAAACATTTACTATACAAAAGTTATAATCGGTCTTTAATAATAATAATATTAATAATAATAATAATAATAATAATAATAATAATAATAATAATAATAATAATAATAATAGTAATAATAATGATAAAAATAATAGTAATAATAATAATAATAATAAAAATAAAAATAATAGTAGTAGTAAAAGTAAGCTTAGTTTTCTAAGCCAAAATGAAGCTTATTTTGTGTTATATGAGCGTTTTCTCATTTCTATGCAAAAGATCATGTGTGATCTGTGTTTTAAGTTGTGTCAGAATACGACGTTTTCTGTCTGTTTAATATAAGTTTCTAATAATAATAATAATAATAATAATAATAATAATAATAATAATAATAATAATAATAATAATAATAATAATAATAATAATAATAATAATAATAATAATAGTAATAGTAACAAAAGTAATAATAATAATAATACTTTTAAAAAGGAAAAATGGAGCTTATTTTGTGTGTTACATGAGCGTTTTCTCATTTTTATGCAAAAGATCATGTGTGATCTGTGTTTTTAGGCAATCTAAGCCATTTTATAGTTTTTAATATTTAAGAAAAATTTGCTTTAAAATAAAATGTTTGAAAAACCGAAATTAAACTAAATTAATTGTGTCTAACACTTTAGTAGAGGAAAAAGGAGAGACATAAAAGTCACTAAAGTCTTAAAGTTGTCTTTAGTCGTCATATTAATAACAATAACATTTATAATAACAATACTAGTAGTACTAAATTTGCTTATATGCAAGCGCTTAATTAAGGTAACAGTTTTTTTGTTTTCGGCCTATATCTCGAAAACAGTTACTCCTATCAATTTTTACTTTTTCACCAAAATTAAAGGTGATAAAATTTCCTACAAAATAGTTATTTGCATTTTTCATGTAGAACTAACCATAAGCGAGATATAAGTTTGAAAATAATTATTAATTAAAAAAAAAGTGTTTTAACAGAAAATGTCTTGTAATTTAAAATACACTTAATTTGTTGGGTCCAATACTTTATTAGAAGAAAAAGGAGGTGACATAAAAGTCACTGAAGTCTTCAGAGGCGTTTTTAAATGCTGCATTTTTGACTTCGTCTCAAACATTGAAAACTGAATTACATTTTTGTTCAGTAACAGTTACAGTTTTCTTATTGGTTTTTTGCTTATATCTCGAAAACAGTTACTCCTATCAAATTTTATCTTTCTTTCAAAATTAAAGCTGATAAAATTTCCAACAAAATAGTTATTTACATTTTTCTTGTAGGACCAAGCATAAACGAGTTATAGAGTTGGATATAAATAATATTTAACAAAAATTTGCTTTAAAATAAAATGCTTGAAAAACCGGAATTAAACTAAATTAATTGTGTCTAACACTTTAGTAGAGGAAAAAGGAGAAGACATAAAAGTCACTAAATGTTTCAGAGTCGTCTTTAGTCGTCATATTAATAACAATAACATTAATAATAATAATACTAATAGTACTAAATTTGCTTAAATGCAAACGCTTAATTAACGTAACATTTTTTTGGTTTCTTGCTTATATCTCGAAAACAGTTACTCCTATCAATTTTTATCTTTTTTTCAAAATTAAAGCTGATAAAATTTCCTACAAAATAGTTATTTGCATTTTTTTGTAGGACCAACCATAAGCGAGATATAGAGTTGGATATAAATAATATTTAACAAAAATTTGCTTTAAAATAAAATGTTTGAAAAACCGAAATTAAACTAAATTAATTGAGTCTAACACTTTAGTAGAGGAAAAAGAAAAAGACAAAAAAGTCACTAAAGGTTTCAGAGTTGTCTTTAGTTGTCATATTAATAACAATAACATTAATAATAATAATACTAATAGTACTAAATTTGCTTATATGCAAACGCTTAATTAAGGTAACAGTGTTTTGGTTTCTTGCTTATATCTCGAGAACAGTTACTCCTATCAATTTTTATCTTTTTACTAAAATTCAAGCTGATAAAATTTCCTACAAAATAGTTATTTGCATTTTTCATGTAGGACTAACCATAAGCGAGATATATGATTGAAAATAATTAATATTTAAAAAAAAGTGCTTTAACAGAAAATGTCTTGTGATTTAAAATACACTTAATTTATTGGGTCCAATACTTTATTAGAAGAAAAAGGAAGTGACATAAAAGTCACTGAAGTCTTCAGAGTCGTTTTTAAATGCTGCAGTTTCGTCTTCGTCTCAAACATTGAAAACTGAATTACATTTTTGTTCAGTAACAGTCACAGTTTTCTTATTGGTTTTTTGCTTATATCTCGAAAACAGTTACTCCTATCAATTTTTATCTTTCTATCAAAATTAAAGCTGATAAAATTTCCTACAAAATAGTTATTTGCATTTTTCTTGTAGGACCAACCATAAGCGAGTTATAGAGTTGGATATAAATAATATTTAACAAAAATTTGCTTTAAAATAAAATGTTTGAAAATCTGAAATTAAACTAATTTAATTGTGTCTAACACTTTAGTAGAGGAAAAAGAAGAAGACATAAAAGTCACTAAAAGTTTCAAAGTTGTCTTTAATCGTCATATTAATAACAATAACATTAATAATAATAATACTAATAGTACTAAATTTGCTTATATGCAAACGCTTAATTAAGGTAACAGTGTTTTGGTTTCTTGCTCATATCTCGAAAACAGTTACTCCTATCAATTTTTATCTTTTTACTAAAATTTAAGCTGATAAAATTTCCTACAAAATAGTTATTTGCATTTTTTATGTAGGACTAACCATAAGCGAGATATAAGATTGAAAATAATTAATATTTAAAAAAGAAGTGCTTTAACAGAAAATGTCTTGTGATTTAAAATACACTTAATTTATTAGGTACAATATTTTATTAAAAAAAAAGGGGGTGACATATAAGTCACTGAAGTCTTCAGAGTCGATTTTAAATGCTGCATTTTCGTCTTCGTCTCAAATATTGAAAACTGAATTACATTTTTGTTCTGAAACGGTAACAGTTTTTACTTTGGTTTTTTGCTTATATCTCGAAAACAGTTACTCCTATCAATTTTTATCTTTCTTTCAAAATTAAAGCTGATAACATTTCCTACAAAATAGTTATTTGCATTTTTCTTGTAGGACCAACCATAAGCGAGTTATAAAGTTGGATATAAATAATATTTAACAAAAACTTGCTTAAAAATAAAATGTTTGAAATACTGAAATTAAACTAAATTAATTGTGTCTAACACTTTAGTTGAGAAAAAAGAAAAAGACATAAAAGTCACCAAAGTCTTCAGAATCGTTTTTAGTCGTCATATTAATAACAATAACATTAATAATAATAATACTAATAGTACTAAATTTGCTTATATGCAAGCGCTTTATTAAGGTAACAGTTTTTTGGTTTCTTGCTTATATCTCGAAAACAGTTACTCCTATGAATTTTTGTTTTTCTTTCAAAATTAAAGCTGATAAAATATTCTACAAAATAGTTATTTGCATTTTTCTTGTAGGACCAACCATGAGCGAGTTATAGAGTTGGATATAAATAATATTTAACAAAAATTTGCTTTAAAATAAAATGTTTGAAAAACTGAAATTAAACTAATTTAACTGTGTCTAACACTTTAGTAGAGAAAAAAGGAAAAGACATAAAAGTCACTAAAGGTTTCAGAGTTGTCTTTAGTTGTCATATTAATAACAATAACATTAATAATAATAATACTAATAGTACTAAATTTGCTTATATGCAAACGCTTAATTAAGGTAACAGTGTTTTGGTTTCTTGCTTATATCTCGAAAACAGTTACTCCTATCAATTTTTATCTTTTAACTAAAATTCAAGCTGATAAAATTTCCTACAAAATAGTTATTTGCATTTTTCATGTAGGACTAACCATAAGCGAGTTATATGATTGAAAATAATTAATATTTAAAAAAAAAGTGCTTTAACAGAAAATGTCTTGTGATTTAAAATACACTTAATTTATTGGGTCCAATACTTTATTAGAAAAAAAAGAAAGTGACATAAAAGTCACTGAAGTCTTCAGAGTCGATTTTAAATGCTGCATTTTCGTCTTCGTCTCAAACATTGAAAACTGAATTACATTTTTGTTCTGAAACGGTAACAGTTTTTACTTTGGTTTTTTGCTTATATCTCGAAAACAGTTACTCCTATCAATTTTTATCTTTCTTTCAAAATTAAAGCTGATAACATTTCCTACAAAATAGTTATTTGCATTTTTCTTGTAGGACCAACCATAAGCGAGTTATAAAGTTGGATATAAATAATATTTAACAAAAACTTGCTTAAAAATAAAATGTTTGAAATACTGAAATTAAACTAAATTAATTGTGTCTAACACTTTAGTAGAAAAAAAAGAAAAAGACATAAAAATCACCAAAGTCTTCAGAATCGTTTTTAGTCGTCATATTAATAACAATAACATTAATAATAATAATACTAATAGTACTAAATCTGCTTATATGCAAGCGCTTTATTAAGGTAACAGTTTTTTGGTTTCTTGCTTATATCTCGAAAACAGTTACTCCTATGAATTTTTGTCTTTCTTTCAAAATTAAAGCTGATAAAATTTCCTACCAAATAGTTATTTGCATTTTTTTGTAGGACCAACCATAAGCGAGTTATAGAGTTGGATATAAATAATATTTAACAAAAATTTGCTTTAAAATAAAATGTTTGAAAAACCGAAATTAAACTAAATTAATTGAGTCTAACACTTTAGTAGAGGAAAAAGAAAAAGACAAAAAAGTCACTAAAGGTTTCAGAGTTGTCTTTAGTTGTCATATTAATAACAATAACATTAATAATAATAATACTAATAGTACTAAATTTGCTTATATGCAAACGCTTAATTAAGGTAACAGTGTTTTGGTTTCTTGCTTATATCTCGAAAACAGTTACTCCTATCAATTTTTATCTTTTCACTAAAATTCAAGCTGATAAAATTTCCTACAAAATAGTTATTTGCATTTTTCATGTAGGACTAACCATAAGCGAGATATATGATTGAAAATAATTAATATTTAAAAAAAAGTGCTTTAACAGAAAATGTCTTGTGATTTAAAATACACTTAATTTATTGGGTCCAATACTTTATTAGAAGAAAAAGGAAGTGACATAAAAGTCACTGAAGTCTTCAGAGTCGTTTTTAAATGCTGCAGTTTCGTCTTCGTCTCAAACATTGAAAACTGAATTACATTTTTGTTCAGTAACAGTCACAGTTTTCTTATTGGTTTTTTGCTTATATCTCGAAAACAGTTACTCCTATCAATTTTTATCTTTCTATCAGAATTAAAGCTGATAAAATTTCCTACAAAATAGTTATTTGCATTTTTCTTGTAGGACCAACCATAAGCGAGTTATAGAGTTGGATATAAATAATATTTAACAAAAATTTGCTTTAAAATAAAATGTTTGAAAAACTGAAATTAAACTAATTTAATTGTGTCTAACACTTTAGTAGAGGAAAAAGAAGAAGACATAAAAGTCACTAAAGGTTTCAAAGTTGTCTTTAATCGTCATATTAATAACAATAACATTAATAATAATAATACTAATAGTACTAAATTTGCTTATATGCAAACGCTTAATTAAGGTAACAGTGTTTTGGTTTCTTGCTCATATCTCGAAAACTGTTACTCCTATCAATTTTTATCTTTTTACTAAAATTCAAGCTGATAAAATTTCCTACAAAATAGTTATTTGCATTTTTTATGTAGGACTAACCATAAGCGAGATATAAGATTGAAAATAATTAATATTTAAAAAAGAAGTGCTTTAACAGAAAATGTCTTGTGATTTAAAATACACTTAATTTATTAGGTCCAATATTTTATTAAAAAAAAAGGGGGTGACATATAAGTCACTGAAGTCTTCAGAGTCGATTTTAAATGCTGCATTTTCGTCTTCGTCTCAAACATTGAAAACTGAATTACATTTTTGTTCTGAAACGGTAACAGTTTTTACTTTGGTTTTTTGCTTATATCTCGAAAACAGTTACTCCTATCAATTTTTATCTTTCTTTCAAAATTAAAGCTGATAACATTTCCTACAAAATAGTTATTTGCATTTTTCTTGTAGGACCAACCATAAGCGAGTTATAAAGTTGGATACAAATAATATTTAACAAAAACTTGCTTAAAAATAAAATGTTTGAAATACTGAAATTAAACTAAATTAATTGTGTCTAACACTTTAGTAGAGAAAAAAGAAAAAGACATAAAAGTCACCAAAGTCTTCAGAATCGTTTTTAGTCGTCATACTAATAACAATAACATTAATAATAATAATACTAATAGTACTAAATCTGCTTATATGCAAGCGCTTTATTAAGGTAACAGTTTTTTGGTTTCTTGCTTATAACTCGAAAACAGTTACTTCTATGAATTTTTGTCTTTCTTTCAAAATTAAAGCTGATAAAATATTCTACAAAATAGTTATTTGCATTTTTCTTGTAGGACCAACCATAAGCGAGTTATAGAGTTGGATATAAATAATATTTAACAAAAATTTGCTTTAAAATAAAATGTTTGAAAAACTGAAATTAAACTAATTTAACTGTGTCTAACACTTTAGTAGAGAAAAAAGGAAAAAACATAAAAGTCACTAAAGGTTTCAGAGTTGTCTTTAGTTGTCATATTAATAACAATAATATTAATAATAATAATACTAATAGTACTAAATTTGCTTATATGCAAACGCTTAATTAAGGTAACAGTGTTTTGGTTTCTTGCTTATATCTCGAAAACAGTTACTCCTATCAATTTTTATCTTTTTACTAAAATTCAAGCTGATAAAATTTCCTACAAAATAGTTATTTGCATTTTTTATGTAGGACTAACCATAAGCGAGATATATGATTGAAAATAATTAATATTTAAAAAAAAAGTGCTTTAACAGAAAATGTCTTGTGATTTAAAATACACTTAATTTATTGGGTCCAATACTTTATTAGAAGAAAAAGAAAGTGACATAAAAGTCACTGAAGTCTTCAGAGTCGTTTTTAAATGCTGCAGTTTCGTCTTCGTCTCAAACATTGAAAACCGAATTACATTTTTGTTCAGTAACAGTCACAGTTTTCTTATTGGTTTGTTGCTTATATCTCGAAAACAGTTACTCCTATCAATTTTTATCATTTTTTTCAAAATTAAAGCTGATAAAATTTCCTACAAAATAGTTATTTGCATTTTTCTTGTAGGACCAACCATAAGCGAGTTATAGAGTTGGATATAAATAATATTTAACAAAAATTTGCTTTAAAATAAAATGTTTGAAAAACTGAAATTAAACTAATTTAATTGTGTCTAACACTTTAGTAGAGGAAAAAGAAGAAGACATAAAAGTCACTAAAGGTTTCAAAGTTGTCTTTAATCGTCATATTAATAACAATAACATTAATAATAATAATACTAATAGTACTAAATTTGCTTATATGCAAACGCTTAATTAAGGTAACAGTGTTTTGGTTTCTTGCTCATATCTCGAAAACAGTTACTCCTATCAATTTTTATCTTTTTACTAAAATTCAAGCTGATAAAATTTCCTACAAAATAGTTATTTGCATTTTTTATGTAGGACTAACCATAAGCGAGATATAAGATTGAAAATAATTAATATTTAAAAAAGAAGTGCTTTAACAGAAAATGTCTTGTGATTTAAAATACACTTAATTTATTAGGTCCAATACTTTATTAGAAAAAAAAGGGAGTGATATATAAGTCACTGAAGTCTTCAGAGTCGATTTTAAATGCTGCATTTTCGTCTTCGTCTCAAACATTGAATACTGAATTACATTTTTGTTCTGAAACGGTAACAGTTTTTACATTGGTTTTTTGCTTATATCTCGAAAACAGTTACTCCTATCAATTTTTATCTTTCTTTCAAAATTAAAGCTGATAACATTTCCTACAAAATAGTTATTTGCATTTTTCTTGTAGGACCAACCATAAGCGAGCTATAAAGTTGGATATAAATAATATTTAACAAAAACTTGCTTAAAAATAAAATGTTTGAAATACTGAAATTAAACTAAATTAATTGTGTCTAACACTTTAGTAGAGAAAAAAGAAAAAGACATAAAAGTCACCAAAGTCTTCAAAATCGTTTTTAGTCGTCATATTAATAACAATAACATTAATAATAATAATACTAATAGTACTAAATCTGCTTATATGCAAGCGCTTTATTAAGGTAACAGTTTTTTGGTTTCTTGCTTATATCTCGAAAACAGTTACTCCTATGAATTTTTGTCTTTCTTTCAAAATTAAAACTGATAAAATATTCTACAAAATAGTTATTTGCATTTTTCTTGTAGGACCAACCATAAGCGAGTTATAGAGTTGGATATAAATAATATTTAACAAAAATTTGCTTTAAAATAAAATGTTTGAAAAACTGAAATTAAACTAATTTAATTGTGTCTAACACTTTAGTAGAGGAAAAAGAAGAAGACATAAAAGTCACTAAAGGTTTCAAAGTTGTCTTTAATCGTCATATTAATAACAATAACAATAATAATAATAATACTAATAGTACTAAATTTGCTTATATGCAAACGCTTAATTAAGGTAACAGAGTTTTGGTTTCTTGCTCATATCTCGAAAACAGTTACTCCTATCAATTTTTATCTTTTTACTAAAATTCAAGCTGATAAAATTTCCTACAAAATAGTTATTTGCATTTTTTATGTAGGACTAACCATAAGCGAGATATAAGATTGAAAATAATTAATATTTAAAAAAGAAGTGCTTTAACAGAAAATGTCTTGTGATTTAAAATACACTTAATTTATTAGGTCCAATACTTTATTAGAAAAAAAAGGGAGTGACATATAAGTCACTGAAGTCTTCAGAGTCGATTTTAAATGCTGCATTTTCGTCTTCGTCTCAAACATTGAATACTGAATTACATTTTTGTTCTGAAACGGTAACAGTTTTTACTTTGGTTTTTTGCTTATATCTCGAAAACAGTTACTCCTATCAATTTTTATCTTTCTTTCAAAATTAAAGCTGATAACATTTCCTACAAAATAGTTATTTGCATTTTTCTTGTAGGACCAACCATAAGCGAGCTATAAAGTTGGATATAAATAATATTTAACAAAAACTTGCTTAAAAATAAAATGTTTGAAATACTGAAATTAAACTAAATTAATTGTGTCTAACACTTTAGTAGAGAAAAAAGAAAAAGACATAAAAGTCACCAAAGTCTTCAAAATCGTTTTTAGTCGTCATATTAATAACAATAACATTAATAATAATAATACTAATAGTACTAAATCTGCTTATATGCAAGCGCTTTATTAAGGTAACAGTTTTTTGGTTTCTTGCTTATATCTCGAAAACAGTTACTCCTATGAATTTTTGTTTTTCTTTCAAAATTAAAGCTGATAAAATATTCTACAAAATAGTTATTTGCATTTTTCTTGTAGGACCAACCATAAGCGAGTTATAGAGTTGGATATAAATAATATATAACAAAAATTTGCTTTAAAATAAAATGTTTGAAAAACTGAAATTAAACTAATTTAACTGTGTCTAACACTTTAGTAGAGGAAAAAGGAAAAGACATAAAAGTCACTAAAGGTTTCGGAGTTGTCTTTAGTTGTCATATTAATAACAATAACATTAATAATAATAATACTAATAGTATTAAATTTGCTTATATGCAAACGCTCAATTAAGGTAACATTGTTTTGGTTTCTTGCTTATATCTCGAAAACAGTTACTCCTATCAATTTTTATCTTTTTACTAAAATTTAAGCTGATAAAATTTCCTACAAAATAGTTATTTGCATTTTTCATGTAGGACTAACCATAAGCGAGATATAAGTTTGAAAGTAATTAATATTTAAAAAAAAGTGCTTTAACAGAAAATGTCTTGTGATTTAAAATACACTTAATTTATTAGGTCCAATTCTTTATTAGAAGAAAAAGGGGGTGACATATAAGTCACTGAAGTCTTCAGAGTCGATTGTAAATGCTGCATTTTCGTCTTCGTCTCAAACATTGAAAACTGAATTACATTTTTGTTCTGAAACGGTAACAGTTTTCACTTTGGTTTTTTGCTTATATCTCGAAAACAATTACTCCTATCAGTTTTTATTTTTTTTTCAAAATAAAGCTGATAAAATTTCCTACAAAATAGTTATTTGCATTTTTCTTGTAGGGCCAACCATAAGCGAGTTATAAAGTTGGATATAAATAATATTTAACAAAAACTTGCTTAAAAATTAAATGTTTGAAATACTGAAATTAAACTAAATTAATTGTGTCTAACACTTTAGTAGAGAAAAAAGAAAAAGACATAAAAGTCACCAAAGTCTTCAGAATCGTTTTTAGTCGTCATATTAATAACAATAACATTAATAATAATAATACTAATAGTACTAAATTTGCTTACATGCAAACGCTTAATTCAGGTAACAATTTTTTGGTTTCTTGCTTATATCTCGAAAACAGTTACTCCTATCAATTTTTACCTTTTTACTAAAATTAAAGCTGATAAAATTTCCTACAAAATAGTTAATTGCATTTTTAATGTAGGACTAACCATAAGCGAGATATAAGTTTGAAAATAATTAAAATTTAAAAAAAAGTGCTTCAACAGAAAATGTCTTGTGATTTAAAATACACTTAATTTATTGGGTCCAATACTTTATTAGAAGAAAAAAGAGGTGACAGAAAGGTCACGGAAGTCTTTAGAGTCGTTTGTAAATGCTGCATTTTCGTCTTCGTCTCAAACATTGAAAACTGAATTACATTTTTGTTCAGTAACTGTTACAGTTTTCTTATTGGTTTTTTGCTTATATCTCGAAAACAGTTACTCCTATCAATTTTTATCTTTCTTTTAAAATTAAAGCTGATAAAGCTTCCTACAAAATAGTTATTTGCATTTTTCTTGTAGGACCAACCATAAGCGAGTTATAGAGTTGGATATAAATAATATTTAACAAAAATTTGCTTTAAATAAAATGTTTGAAAAACCGAAATTAAACTAAATTAATTGAGTCTAACACTTTAGTAGAGAAAAAAGAAAAAGACATAAAAGTCACCAAAGTCTTCAGAATCGTTTTTAGTCGTCATATTAATAACAATAACATTAATAATAATAATACTAATAGTACTAAATCTGCTTATATGCAAGCGCTTTATTAAGGTAACAGTTTTTTGGTTTCTTGCTTATATCTCGAAAACAGTTACTCCTATCAATTTTTATCTTTTTTCAAAATTAAAGCTGATAAAATTTCCTACAAAATAGTTATTTGCATTTTTCTTGTAGGACCAACCATTAGCGAGTTATAGAGTTGGATATAAATAATATATAACAAAAATTTGCTTTAAAATAAAATGTTTGAAAAACTGAAATTAAACTAATTTAACTGTGTCTAACACTTTAGTAGAGGAAAAAGGAAAAGACATAAAAGTCACTAAAGGTTTCGGAGTTGTCTTTAGTCGTCATATTAATAACAATAACATTAATAATAATAATACTAATAGTACTAAATTTGCTTATATGCAAACGCTCAATTAAGGTAACATTGTTTTGGTTTCTTGCTTATATCTCGAAAACAGTTACTCCTATCAATTTTTATCTTTTTACTAAAATTTAAGCTGATAAAATTTCCTACAAAATAGTTATTTGCATTTTTCATGTAGGACTAACCATAAGCGAGATATAAGTTTGAAAGTAATTAATATTTAAAAAAAAGTGCTTTAACAGAAAATGTCTTGTGATTTAAAATACACTTAATTTATTAGGTCCAATTCTTTATTAGAAGAAAAAGGGGGTGACATATAAGTCACTGAAGTCTTCAGAGTCGATTGTAAATGCTGCATTTTCGTCTTCGTCTCAAACATTGAAAACTGAATTACATTTTTGTTCTGAAACGGTAACAGTTTTCACTTTGGTTTTTTGCTTATATCTCGAAAACAATTACTCCTATCAGTTTTTATTTTTTTTTCAAAATAAAGCTGATAAAATTTCCTACAAAATAGTTATTTGCATTTTTCTTGTAGGGCCAACCATAAGCGAGTTATAAAGTTGGATATAAATAATATTTAACAAAAACTTGCTTAAAAATTAAATGTTTGAAATACTGAAATTAAACTAAATTAATTGTGTCTAACACTTTAGTAGAGAAAAAAAAAAAGACATAAAAGTCACCAAAGTCTTCAGAATCGTTTTTAGTCGTCATATTAATAACAATAACATTAATAATAATAATACTAATAGTACTAAATTTGCTTACATGCAAACGCTTAATTCAGGTAACAATTTTTTGGTTTCTTGCTTATATCTCGAAAACAGTTACTCCTATCAATTTTTACCTTTTTACTAAAATTAAAGCTGATAAAATTTCCTACAAAAAAGTTAATTGCATTTTTAATGTAGGACTAACCATAAGCGAGATATAAGTTTGAAAATAATTAAAATTTAAAAAAAAGTGCTTCAACAGAAAATGTCTTGTGATTTAAAATACACTTAATTTATTGGGTCCAATACTTTATTAGAAGAAAAAAGAGGTGACAGAAAGGTCACGGAAGTCTTTAGAGTCGTTTGTAAATGCTGCATTTTCGTCTTCGTCTCAAACATTGAAAACTGAATTACATTTTTGTTCAGTAACTGTTACAGTTTTCTTATTGGTTTTTTGCTTATATCTCGAAAACAGTTACTCCTATCAATTTTTATCTTTCTTTTAAAATTAAAGCTGATAAAGCTTCCTACAAAATAGTTATTTGCATTTTTCTTGTAGGACCAACCATAAGCGAGTTATAGAGTTGGATATAAATAATATTTAACAAAAATTTG
The DNA here is from genome assembly GCF_031307605.1 of Tribolium castaneum. Lineage (NCBI taxonomy): Eukaryota > Metazoa > Arthropoda > Insecta > Coleoptera > Tenebrionidae > Tribolium > Tribolium castaneum. Next base: position 14,273 of record NW_026986719.1, read on the forward strand.
CTTTAAATAAAATGTTTGAAAAACCGAAATTAAACTAAATTAATTGAGTCTAACACTTTAGTAGAGAAAAAAGAAAAAGACATAAAAGTCACCAAAGTCTTCAAAATCGTTTTTAGTCGTCATATTAATAACAATAACATTAATAATAATAATACTAATAGTACTAAATCTGCTTATATGCAAGCGCTTTATTAAGGTAACAGTTTTTTGGTTTCTTGCTTATATCTCGAAAACAGTTACTCCTATCAATTTTTATCTTTTTTCAAAATTAAAGCTGATAAAATTTCCTACAAAATAGTTATTTGCATTTTTCTTGTAGGACCAACCATAAGCGAGTTATAGAGTTGGATATAAATAATATTTAACAAAAATTTGCTTTAAAATAAAATGTTTGAAAAACTGAAATTAAACTAATTTAATTGTGTCTAACACTTTAGTAGAGGAAAAAGAAGAAGACATAAAAGTCACTAAAGGTTTCAAGGTTGTCTTTAATCGTCATATTAATAACAATAACATTAATAATAATAATACTAATAGTACTAAATTTGCTTATATGCAAACGCTTAATTAAGGTAACAATGTTTTGGTTTCTTGCTCATATCTCGAAAACAGTTACTACTATCAATTTTTATCTTTTTACTAAAATTCAAGCTGATAAAATTTCCTACAAAATAATTATTTGCATTTTTTATGTAGGACTAACCATAAGCGAGATATAAGATTGAAAATAATTAATATTTAAAAAAGAAGTGCTTTAACAGAAAATGTCTTGTGATTTAAAATACACTTAATTTATTAGGTCCAATACTTTATTAGAAAAAAAGGGGGTGACATATAAGTCACTGAAGTCTTCAGAGTCGATTTTAAATACTGCATTTTCGTCTTCGTCTCAAACATTGAAAACTGAATTACATTTTTGTTCTGAAACGGTAACAGTTTTTACTTTGGTTTTTTGCTTATATCTCGAAAACAGTTACTCCTATCAATTTTTATCTTTCTTTCAAAATTAAAGCTGATAACATTTCCTACAAAATAGTTATTTGCCATTTTCTTGTAGGACCAACCATAAGCGAGTTATAAAGTTGGATATAAATAATATTTAACAAAAACTTGCTTAAAAATAAAATGTTTGAAATACTGAAATTAAACTAAATTAATTGTGTCTAACACTTTAGTAGAGAAAAAAGAAAAAGACATAAAAGTCACCAAAGTCTTCAGAATCGTTTTTAGTCGTCATATTAATAACAATAACATTAATAATAATATTACTAATAGTACTAAATCTGCTTATATGCAAGCGCTTTATTAAGGTAACAGTTTTTTGGTTTCTTGCTTATATCTCGAAAACAGTTACTCCTATAAATTTTTGTCTTTTTTTCAAAATTAAAGCTGATAAAATTTCCTACAAAATAGTTATTTGCATTTTTCTTGTAGGACCAACCATAAACGAGTTATAGAGTAGGATATAAATAATATTTAACAAAAATTTGCTTTAAAATAAAATGTTTGAAAAACTGAAATTAAACTAATTTAATTGTGTCTAACACTTTAGTAGAGGAAAAAGGAAAAGACATAAAAGTCACTAAAGGTTTCAGAGTTGTCTTTAGTTGTCATATTAATAACAATAACATTAATAATAATAATACTAATAGTACTAAATTTGCTTATATGCAAACGCTTAATTAAGGTAACAGTGTTTTGGTTTCTTGCTTATATCTCGAAAACAGTTACTCCTATCAATTTTTATCTTTTTACTAAAATTTTTTCGAGATATAAGCAAGAAACCAAAAAATTGTTACCTGAATTATGCGTTTGCATGTAAGCAAATTTAGTACTATTAGTATTATTATTATTAATGTTATTGTTATTAATATGACGACTAAAAACGATTCTGAAGACTTTGGTGACTTTTATGTCTTTTTCTTTTTTCTCTACTAAAGTGTTAGACACAATTAATTTAGTTTAATTTCAGTATTTCAAACATTTAATTTTTAAGCAAGTTTTTGTTAAATATTATTTATATCCAACTTTATAACTCGCTTATGGTTGGTCCTACAAGAAAAATGCAAATAACTATTTTGTAGGAAATTTTATCAGCTTTATTTTGAAAAAAAAATAAAAACTGATAGGAGTAATTGTTTTCGAGATATAAGCAAAAAACCAAAGTGAAAACTATTACCGTTTCAGAACAAAAATGTAATTCAGTTTTCAATGTTTGAGACGAAGACGAAAATGCAGCATTTACAATCGACTCTGAAGACTTCAGTGACTTATATGTCACCCCCTTTTTTTTTAATAAAGTATTGGACCTAATAAATTAAGTGTATTTTAAATCACAAGACATTTTCTGTTAAAGCACTTCTTTTTTAAATATTAATTATTTTCAATCTTATATCTCGCTTATGGTTAGTCCTACATAAAAAATGCAAATAACTATTTTGTAGGAAATTTTATCAGCTTGAATTTTAGTAAAAAAATAAAAATTGATTGGAGTAACTGTTTTCGAAATATGAGCAAGAAACCAAAACACTGTTACCTTAATTAAGCGTTTGCATATAAGCAAATTTAGTACTATTAGTATTATTATTATTAATGTTATTGTTATTAATATGACGATTAAAGACAACTTTGAAACCTCTAGTGACTTTTATGTCTTTTTCTTTTTTCTCTACTAAAGTGTTAGACACAATTAATTTAGTTTAATTTCAGTATTTCAAACATTTAATTTTTAAGCAAGTTTTTGTTAAATATTATTTATATCCAACTTTATAACTCGCTTATGGTTGGTCCTACAAGAAAAATGCAAATAACTATTTTGTAGGAAATTTTATCAGCTTTATTTTGAAAAAAAAATAAAAACTGATAGGAGTAATTGTTTTCGAGATATAAGCAAAAAACCAAAGTGAAAACTGTTACCGTTTCAGAACAAAAATGTAATTCAGTTTTCAATGTTTGAGACGAAGACGAAAATGCAGCATTTACAATCGACTCTGAAGACTTCAGTGACTTATATGTCACCCCCTTTTTTTTTAATAAAGTATTGGACCTAATAAATTAAGTGTATTTTAAATCACAAGACATTTTCTGTTAAAGCACTTCTTTTTTAAATATTAATTATTTTCAATCTTATATCTCGCTTATGGTTAGTCCTACATAAAAAATGCAAATAACTATTTTGTAGGAAATTTTATCAGCTTGAATTTTAGTAAAAAAATAAAAATTGATTGGAGTAACTGTTTTCGAAATATGAGCAAGAAACCAAAACACTGTTACCTTAATTAAGCGTTTGCATATAAGCAAATTTAGTACTATTAGTATTATTATTATTAATGTTATTGTTATTAATATGACGATTAAAGACAACTTTGAAACCTCTAGTGACTTTTATGTCTTCTTCTTTTTCCTCTACTAAAGTGTTAGACACAATTAAATTAGTTTAATTTAAGTTATTCAAACATTTTATTTTAAAGCAAATTTTTGTTAAATATTATTTATATCCAACTCTATAACTCGCTTATGGTTGGTCCTACAAGAAAAATGCAAATAACTATTTTGTAGGAAATTTTATCAGCTTTAATTTTGAAAGAAAGATAAAAATTGATAGGAGTAACTGTTTTCGAGATATAAACAAAAAACCAATAAGAAAACTGTGACTGTTACTGAACAAAAATGTAATTCGGTTTTCAATGTTTGAGACGAAGACAAAACTGCAGCATTTAAAAACGACTCTGAAGACTTCAGTGACTTTTATGTCACTTCCTTTTTCTTCTAATAAAGTATTGGACCCAATAAATTAAGTGTATTTTAAATCACAAGACATTTTCTGTTAAAGCACTTTTTTTTTAAATATTAATTATTTTCAATCATATATCTCGCTTATGGTTAGTTCTACATGAAAAATGCAAATAACTATTTTGTAGGAAATTTTATCAGCTTGAATTTTAGTAAAAAGATAAAAATTGATAGGAGTAACTGTTTTCGAGATATAAGCAAGAAACCAAAACACTGTTACCTTAATTAAGCGTTTGCATATAAGCAAATTTAGTACTATTAGTATTATTATTATTAATGTTATTGTTATTAATATGACAACTAAAGACAACTCTGAAACCTTTAGTGACTTTTATGTCTTTTCCTTTTTTCTCTACTAAAGTGTTAGACACAGTTAAATTAGTTTAATTTCAGTTTTTCAAACATTTTATTTTAAAGCAAATTTTTGTTAAATATTATTTATATCCAACTCTATAACTCGCTTATGGTTGGTCCTACAAGAAAAATGCAAATAACTATCTTGTAGAATATTTTATCAGCTTTAATTTTGAAAGAAAGACAAAAATTCATAGGAGTAACTGTTTTCGAGATATAAGCAAGAAACCAAAAAACTGTTACCTTAATAAAGCGCTTGCATATAAGCAGATTTAGTACTATTAGTATTATTATTATTAATGTTATTGTTATTAATATGACGACTAAAAACGATTCTGAAGACTTTGGTGACTTTTATGTCTTTTTCTTTTTTCTCTACTAAAGTGTTAGACACAATTAATTTAGTTTAATTTCAGTATTTCAAACATTTTATTTTTAAGCAAGTTTTTGTTAAATATTATTTATATCCAACTTTATAACTCGCTTATGGTTGGTCCTACAAGAAAAATGCAAATAACTATTTTGTAGGAAATGTTATCAGCTTTAATTTTGAAAGAAAGATAAAAATTGATAGGAGTAACTGTTTTCGAGATATAAGCAAAAAACCAAAGTAAAAACTGTTACCGTTTCAGAACAAAAATGTAATTCAGTTTTCAATGTTTGAGACGAAGACGAAAATGCAGCATTTAAAATCGACTCTGAAGACTTCAGTGACTTATATGTCACCCCCTTTTTTTTTTAATAAAATATTGGACCTATTAAATTAAGTGTATTTTAAATCACAAGACATTTTCTGTTAAAGCACTTCTTTTTTAAATATTAATTATTTTCAATCTTATATCTCGCTTATGGTTAGTCCTACATAAAAATGCAAATAACTATTTTGTAGGAAATTTTATCAGCTTGAATTTTAGTAAAAAGATAAAAATTGATAGGAGTAACTGTTTTCGAGATATGAACAAGAAACCAAAACACTGTTACCTTAATTAAGCGTTTGCATATAAGCAAATTTAGTACTATTAGTATTATTATTATTAATGTTATTGTTATTAATATGACGATTAAAGACAACTTTGAAACCTTTAGTGACTTTTATGTCTTCTTCTTTTTTCTCTACTAAAGTGTTAGACACAATTAAATTAGTTTAATTTCAGTTTTTCAAACATTTTATTTTAAAGCAAATTTTTGTTAAATATTATTTATATCCAACTCTATAACTCGCTTATGGTTGGTCCTACAAGAAAAATGCAAAAAACTATTTTGTAGGAAATTTTATCAGCTTTAATTTTGATAGAAAGATAAAAATTGATAGGAGTAACTGTTTTCGAGATATAAGCAAAAAACCAATAAGAAAACTGTGACTGTTACTGAACAAAAATGTAATTCAGTTTTCAATATTTGAGACGAAGACGAAACTGCAGCATTTAAAAACGACTCTGAAGACTTCAGTGACTTTTATGTCACTTCCTTTTTCTTCTAATAAAGTATTGGACCCAATAAATTAAGTGTATTTTAAATCACAAGACATTTTCTGTTAAAGCACTTTTTTTTTAAATATTAATTATTTTCAATCATATATCTCGCTTATGGTTAGTCCTACATGAAAAATGCAAATAACTATTTTGTAGGAAATTTTATCAGCTTGAATTTTAGTAAAAAGATAAGAATTGATAGGAGTAACTGTTTTCGAGATTTAAGCAAGAAACCAAAACACTGTTACCTTAATTAAGCGTTTGCATATAAGCAAATTTAGTACTATTAGTATTATTATTATTAATGTTATTGTTATTAATATGACAACTAAAGACAACTCTGAAACCTTTAGTGACTTTTATGTCTTTTTCTTTTTCCTCTACTAAAGTGTTAGACTCAATTAATTTAGTTTAATTTCGGTTTTTCAAACATTTTATTTTAAAGCAAATTTTTGTTAAATATTATTTATATCCAACTCTATAACTCGCTTATGGTTGGTCCTACAAAAAAATGCAAATAACTATTTTGTAGGAAATTTTATCAGCTTTAATTTTGAAAAAAAGATAAAAATTGATAGGAGTAACTGTTTTCGAGATATAAGCAAGAAACCAAAAAAATGTTACGTTAATTAAGCGTTTGCATATAAGCAAATTTAGTACTATTAGTATTATTATTATTAATGTTATTGTTATTAATATGACGACTAAAGACGACTCTGAAACATTTAGTGACTTTTATGTCTTCTCCTTTTTCCTCTACTAAAGTATTAGACACAATTAATTTAGTTTAATTCCGGTTTTTCAAGCATTTTATTTTAAAGCAAATTTTTGTTAAATATTATTTATATCCAACTCTATAACTCGTTTATGCTTGGTCCTACAAGAAAAATGTAAATAACTATTTTGTTGGAAATTTTATCAGCTTTAATTTTGAAAGAAAGATAAAATTTGATAGGAGTAACTGTTTTCGAGATATAAGCAAAAAACCAATAAGAAAACTGTAACTGTTACTGAACAAAAATGTAATTCAGTTTTCAATGTTTGAGACGAAGTCAAAAATGCAGCATTTAAAAACGACTCTGAAGACTTCAGTGACTTTTATGTCACCTCCTTTTTCTTCTAATAAAGTATTGGACCCAACAAATTAAGTGTATTTTAAATCACAAGACATTTTCTGTTAAAACACTTTTTTTTAATTAATAATTATTTTCAAACTTATATCTCGCTTATGGTTAGTTCTACATGAAAAATGCAAATAACTATTTTGTAGGAAATTTTATCACCTTTAATTTTGGTGAAAAAGTAAAAATTGATAGGAGTAACTGTTTTCGAGATATAGGCAGAAAACAAAAAAACTGTTACCTTAATTAAGCGCTTGCGTATAAGCAAATTTAGTACTACTAGTATTGTTATTATAAATGTTATTGTTATTAATATGACGACTAAAGATAACTTTAAGACTTTAGTGACTTTTATGTCTCTCCTTTTTCCTCTACTAAAGTGTTAGACACAATTAATTTAGTTTAATTTCGGTTTTTCAAACATTTTATATTAAAGCAAATTTTTGTTAAATATTAAAAACTATAAAATGGCTTAGATTGCCTAAAAACACAGATCACACATGATCTTTTGCATAAAAATGAGAAAACGCTCATGTAACACACAAAATAAGCTCCATTTTTCCTTTTTAAAAGTATTATTATTATTATTACTTTTGTTACTATTACTATTATTATTATTATTATTATTATTATTGTTATTATTATTATTATTATTATTATTATTATTATTATTATTATTATTATTATTATTATTATTATTATTATTATTAAAAACTTATATTAAACAGACAGAAAACGTCGTATTCTGACACAACTTAAAACACAGATCACACATGATCTTTTGCATAGAAATGAGAAAACGCTCATATAACACAAAATAAGCTTCATTTTGGCTTAGAAAACTAAGCTTACTTTTACTACTACTATTATTTTTATTTTTATTATTATTATTATTATTACTATTATTTTTATTATTATTATCACTATTTTATTATTATTATTATTATTATTATTATTATTATTATTATTATTATTATTATTATTATTATTATTAATATTATTATTATTAAAGACCGATTATAACTTTTGTATAGTAAATGTTTTTATACCAGATTTAAAATGAGTTATTAATTTTATTCAATTTCTTGCCTAAAAACACAGATCACAGATGATCTCTTGCATAGAAATGAGAAAACGCTCAGATAACACAAAATAAGCATCATTTTTGCTTAGAAAAACTAAGCTTTAATTTAGAAAGAAATTTATTATTATAAGTATTATTATCATTATTATTATTATTATTATTATTATTATTATTATTATTATTGTTTCTTTTATTACTATTATTATTATTATTATTATTATTATTATTATTATTATTAACTTTTGTATAGTAAATGTTTTTATACCAGTTTTAAAATGAGTTATTAATTTTAGACAATTTCTTGCCTAAAAATACAGATCACAGATGATTTCTTGCATAGAAATGAGAAAGCGCTCATATAACACACAAAATAAGCTTCATTTTTGCTTAGAAAACTAAGCTTACTTTTATTTGTATTATTATTTTTATTATTATTATTATTATTATTATTATTATTATTATTATTATTATTATTATTATTATTATTATTATTATTATTATTATTATTATTATTATTATTATTATTATTATTATTATTATTATTATTATTATTAATATTGTTATTATTATTATTATTAACTTTTGTATAGTAAATGTTTTTATACCAGTTTTAAAATGAGTTATTAATTTTAGACAATTTCTTGCCTAAAAATACAGATCACAGATGATTTCTTGCATAGAAATGAGAAAGCGCTCATATAACACACAAAATAAGCATCATTTTTGCTTAGAAAAATTAAGCTTTAATTTAGAAAGAAATTCATTATTATAAGTATTATTATCATTATTACTATTATTATTATTATTATTATTATTATTATTATTATTATTATTATTATTATTATTATTATTATTATTATTATTATTATTATTATTATTATTATTATTATTATTATTATTATTATTATTAAATTTGTATAGTAAATGTTTTTATACCAGTTTTAAAATGAGTTATTAATTTTATTCAATTTCTTGCCTAAAAACACAGATCACAGATGATCTCTTGCATAGAAATGAGAAAACGCTCATATAACACACAAAATAAGCATCATTTTTGCTTAGAAAAACTAAGCTTTAATTTAGAAAGAAATTCATTATTATAAGTATTATTATCATTATTATTATTATTATTATTATTATTATTATTATTATTTCTTTTATTACTATTATTATTATTATTATTATTATTATTATTAACTTTTGTATAGTAAATGTTTTTATACCAGTTTTAAAATGAGTTATTAATTTTATTCAATTTCTTGCCTAAAAACACAGATCACAGATGATCTCTTGCATAGAAGTGAGAAAACGCTCATATAACACACAAAATAAACATCATTTTTGCTTAGAAAAACTAAGCTTTAATTTAGAAAGAAATTCATTATTATAAGTATTATTATCATTATTATTATTATTATTATTATTATTATTATTATTATTATTTCTTTTATTACTATTATTATTATTATTATTATTATTATTATTATTATTATTATTAACTTTTGTATAGTAAATGTTTTTATACCAGTTTTAAAATGAGTTATTAATTTTAGACAATTTCTTGCCTAAAAATACAGATCACAGATGATTTCTTGCATAGAAATGAGAAAGCGCTCATATAACACACAAAATAAGCTTCATTTTTGCTTAGAAAACTAAGCTTACTTTTATTTCTATTATTATTTTTATTATTATTATTATTATTATTATTATTATTATTATTATTATTATTATTATTATTATTGTTATTATTATTATTATTATTATTATTATTATTATTATTATTATTATTATTATTATTATTATTAAAAACTTATATTAAACAGACAGAAAACGTCGTATTCTGACACAAAAAAACGAATTACGTTATAGACTTGACGAGAACGGCGTATCTCGGACTCTTATAGGACTCTTATAGGGTCAAAAATTATCAGTTTGTATTAAAACAAAATATTTTCGTTGATTCTTTGTTAGAAGCAGCAAACCTAACATTAAAGAATCTGAAAACTTTGTATTCGGACACAAACCACCGAATTTTGTTTCAGTTTAGACAAAAACGGTTGATTTTCGACAATATTTTGCTTTGAACAAGAAAGCTTATATCAAACTGACTAAAAACGTCTTATTTTAGCACAACACAAAAGATTTGCGTTATAGTCTTAAAGCTGATTCATGCCACAGTTTGGATAAAAACCAATTATTTTTGTTAATTCATT